>NC_056741.1:1321603217-1321763217 GCF_019279795.1 Protopterus annectens | reverse complement strand
TTCTAAAATCTTTCAATGCAATCCCTTGCTGCATATATAAAACTGACAAAGTCACTTAAACATCTTTTTTGTTTTGAATTTATCAGCAACTATGCCAGAAAGACCCTGAAGTAAAAAAGATGATGCACTCATTTAAGCAATTCATGTAAGCAGATGCTAATTAAGTAATGCAACAATACTTTAACAGTTGTGCTTCACGTTGGACAAACTTATAAAATTTGTCTTTGTGACCCCACAGTTGTTCATTAATAAGGTATTTGTAAGGTTACAATATGAAGACCACATTGTAAGGGTTCTTTTTCCTATGGGAACGGAAACAGACATTGAATTTAGCCTCTTCAGTTATCATCTGGGTCCTTTGCCAGCTGAGCTACAAAGAACTGTGGACTAGAATGTCTAGTGCATGGTTAATATTACTCCCTGAATGAAATAGGGCTTTGTTGTGTTACTGACAGCAGAAGACATGCTTAAAATGCTCCACTCTGCTATTGTGCTGTAGGAAAGAGAAGACCAAATGATAGCAGTACACAGTTCAAGACGGATAAACATCCATTTACTCATCAAACAGAGCTGGATGCAAATACTTGTGATCCCTGTATCATGTGGTTTCTAATTAAATACAAAATGAGGCACTATATTTAATAGAGTCAAGGCACACTATTATTATTACTGCAGTAAATCTTCATGTAGTGTTATGCAACAGTGGGGGTTTTTTGTCCAAGCTGAGCTGTGTTCTAAAATTGCTTATCATAATTTAGAAGTAATATTGCACTTTTACTTTCAGAGATTGTTTTGTTTTGAACATGTAGTGAAACATACATTAGGTGATCAAGATTTGAAATTTCTTGTTCATAAACCAGAAGGCTGAAATATATGAGTGTGAAAATATAGCCATATGCTCATGTTTTTTTATTATGTGAACATAACTAGACATCAACTGTTGTTTTTTAAAAGTGTGTTTTTTGAGACTCTAAGTTGTTGGGACAGTGGTACATGTAGACTGATTTGATGGTAGAACACCTGGGGAAACTTTAATCCTAAATAGTGCTAGTTCTGAGCCATTTTAAGCCTAGCCAATTTCCCAAGGATGAGAATCAAATATACTTTTTGTCTGTGAGGTAAGCACCTTAGGAATTATGTCAGGCCTCCCCAAGTAAAGACGTTTGAGGTACATCAAGTGATACTAGCCCTCTAATTGTAATTACCTTTGAACTTTTCATGTATCTGGCATTTGCTTAGCAAGTTAAGGATAAAATCCAAAGAGGAAAACTAGGTAGGCATAAAAAACATACAGCTACAGAGAAATAAAATGTAGAAAACATGTGGATGCAAAGAGCAGGACATTGCAGGAGTAGCACAGGCTGAACAAAATGAGTATGAGTAAGATTTTTGAGTTGTTCAAGATGTGGGGTAGCTGCCTGGCTTAATGAGATTTAGGGTAGCAGAAGACGTGGGACTGCAGGGTAATGATAAGCTTCATGGTAGAATATGGGAGCTAGAGCTGCTGGTGGACAGACTAGTCAGATGATAAAGGACTGAATGGGACTAAATTTGTTAGGACAAAAGACAAGCAGACAGGTATGGGTGGAAACAGATAGAAGAAACATAACAGCTGGTAACACAATGACATGGACAGAGGTTTTTGGAGGAGTACAGGCAGGTAGGATAGCATGGAGTAAGATGAAAGGAGGAAGCAGAAGCTGTAGCCATGAAATGGATGACAAAGAGAAAAAAACAGGGTGGAAGGATCAATGCAAAGAGCAGTGACTCTGCAAGTTAGAGCCAGAGATGACTATACAACAGCCAACCCACAGGAAGAGAAGAAGGGAAGTGGACAGGGTACTCAGCCAGATGAGGGGGACAAGAGAGTAAAAGAGATCAGAGACAATGTCTTGCAGGAAGAGCACAGAAGAGATGTAGAGGAGTCTAGCTCTTACTTACTTTCATCCTTTACTGACTCACAGTGGTAAAGGTAACACATTTAAAAACCTAACAGATTATTTCTAAAATGGCTGACATTCAAGATTATGTTTTTAATTTATTTATTTTGCATTTGTTTAGCAGGGTAGTCGACTGGGCCGTTATGAGCCCATTTTCAGTGGAGGCCAGGGGAGAAAAGCTCCACAATAACATGAACATGGGGTGTATTCATATAAAATCGGTAACATTTCAAGAGTATATACAAGAAAGGTAATATATTTGACACTTGGTTGAATTACTCGTAAAATAAATTGACAAAAATAAAGAGCAACAATGGTAGAGATATTGGTGAAAAACCTTCACAGCAACTGGTAAAATCCAAAAAGCTTTATTGTACCACACCCCGGTTGCTTAAAGTACTGTCTCTCAAAATGAATGTAATTGTTTTTCAGTACAATTTCCATCAAAGCAAGTAACATATTAATGGTGTCCTGGTCGTATTTGCCTGTTTTTTCTAACTGATGTTCCAGCCATTCAAGGCCAGTCTCATGTGGAACGACAGTAAACAAATTACATACATCAATGGTAACCAGTATTTTGTCTTTACATGTACAGATGCTGTTTAACTTTTCTAAAAAATGCCAATAATCCCTACAAATATAATCAAAACATTCCAACCCTTTGCATAACTGTGTCTCCAAAAATGTACTAATAAAGCAGGTCTTTCCCCGCTTTCCATCTACTATGGGTCTAAACTTTTGGTTAATCAACCCCTTGTGAATTTTGGGGATACCAAATATATTCAACACCATAGGGTGGTCATGTCGTACATAATTATACTGTTTTTCATCTAGCTGCCCTTCCAGCACCATGTCCTCCAACCTCAAATCAACAGTTCTATACATAAGATTGATTTCATTAATTGAACTTTCCTCATATACTTCTTCCATTAATAAAGCATTCATAGCATTAGAATAATCCCCAGAATCCATAATCACCAAGCCACTTCCCTTATCCAGCTTCATGACACGGATGCTGGGGTCTTTAACTATTTCCATCAATAAATGCTGTTCTTCTTTAGTTAAATTATAGTCAGATACATTCTTTTCTTTCATTAGCTGTCTTATTTCATTTTCACAAACCTTTTCATATATACTTATAAAGTTATTTGTTGGTGGATTGAATGTATTTGGCTTCCTTAAATTACTAACTTCTTCCTGGATTTGTGTATTAGTAAACCACATTTTGCAATTTAATTTTCATACAAATAATTTGAGGTCAATAAGTACTTGTGCCACATTACCTCTCCTACTTGGAACAAAGGTTAAACACCTATGGATAACAAATTTGCATACTCAAAGGTTAAAGGTCTACTGGAATAATTATAAATCTTAAAATCACCACTATTATTTGTAATAATATCTGGTAATAAACATTTTTTATTTAGCAAAGCTATTATAACATCAATGTCTTCCTGTTCATTAATACAATCCATAATAGCTTCATCCAAATGCTGTTCAGTTAAACTGGAAGCCATATCTACATATTCAGGCATCATATTTTAATTTGGCATACTAAAACCAACAGTTAATTCACTACTATTATTTTCTGGGACCAAAGATTCATGCTGCCACCCACCAGAGGCAACACACATTATTTCTACAGTAAAATTTCACTGTTCACCATCAAAACATTGCATATTACACTTATTACTATTAATATTGCCATGTAATGCATTATTCTCCATTTTGGTCATTTTCCACATCAAATAACACATTAAAATCTTTTATTCCATAAAACCCTTCCCCATCAGTTTCAAGAGTCTCAATAGTCATTTCGGATAGCAGTACACTACTCTCCTGCTGGTTGACATCAAAGTTTTTGAAAGGACTTACTTCTGAGCAGTCAGAGTCCACGGGTTGCTTTAATTCCATTTGTAGAAGTTCCGACCCCTTTGGTTCTTTGGTCTCGCCCCTTGGTGATTGTATTCCCTCTGTCCATCTTCAAAAAAATGATTTTGTTGCTGTTCCCTTCCTCTTAGGCATTCAGACCGCCGTAATTCACCTTCATTTGGTGAATGCTGCCTTACTTCCTGATCATGATGTACTCTCGGCAATGACATCACTTCCTGCTCTCTCTGATCCATCTGAATGGGTCTAGCATTACTGTTACCATGGTTTCCAGGGGAATATGGATACACCCGCCACAGGCAAATATGACCAGGACACCATTAATATGTTGCTTGCTTTGATGGAAATTGTACTGAAAAACAATTACATTCATTTTCAGAGACAGTACTTTAAGCAACCAGTGTGTGTGGTAAATAAAGCTTTTTGGATTTTAGCAGTTGCTGTGAAGATTTTTCACTGGTTGCAGTTGTGGTTTGGAGTTGGAGGTATTGTTAATGGTAGAAATATTAACATTATATACATGTTTCTGGCATTAGAATAGCGAGGCTTTCACCTGGCATAAATACAAAGTAGATATTAAACATCAGCAATAAGCAAATGCAGTTAGGTTTTGAGAGGGGGAGACAAGGAGCAGGTGCAATTCCAGGTAGAAAATTGTCTTTTAGAGAAGTTTTGAAAGAGGCAAGATTCTGTGTTGTTCTAATAGTTAATGGTAGGGTATTCCAATTTTTGGTTACAGAACAAGAGTATAGAAGCTGGTCTGCAGGCAGGATTATTTATTTCTTTTTTTACTAGCAAAAGGTGGTGGCTTTCAGATCTGAGAGGCCTTCTAGGATGGTGGTAACTAAATATCAAGCTAAGAGCAAGACAGTCTGATGGCTTATCAATTATTTTGTGTGCAGTAGTTAGTTGCAGGTAGAACAGGTAGTGCAGTAATTCTAGCCAGTTTAGAGAGTGAAGAGCAGTACAGTGATGTGCGAGTGTTTGGCGTTAGTGGCGAATTTGGAAATTTTGTTATAACATGTCTCAAGTTTAGCTTTTAAGGAGGATTGGAGATTAGTAAGAAGAAGAGCATTATGTATGAGAGAGAGCAGTAGGTATGTGGAAGCAAGGACTTGTTTTTTGGAGGGGCTAAGGAAGTGTTTATGGCTATAGAGAATTCCTAGCTTTTGGTGAGTTTTGCTGTTGCTGTGATGCATTTGTAAGTCAAATTTCATGTGTTTGTCTGTAATTACTCCTAATAGTTTTGTATGGGTAACAACCTCGTTTGCTGAGTTACTTTGAGAAAGTGTGGTGAATTAGGTTTTGTTTAAAGGGGTTGTCGTTTTATGAGTGAATAACATGAGTTTAGTTTTGTTTGAGTTAAGGGATAGGTGATTATTAGACATCCAGGTTTCAGTAGCGGTAAAGGCCAATTGAGTTATTTAATGTAGATCAGATATGGAATCGGTGGAGCATATAATAGTCGAGTTGTCTGCGTACAGAATAAGAAATCCTTGATTTAGTGAAGAAAGAAACCTATTAATGAGAATACTGAATTGGAGAAGTCCTAGTATGGAGCCTTGCGGGACATCAGTAGAGTTGTTAAAATATGGAGAGAGGGAATGTTACATTTAACAGCCTGTTGTCTATCTGCTAAATAGCTTGAGAACCAGTTGGGGGGGAGGCCAGTCATAGAGTGTTGGGTTAGAAGTAAGGGGTGAGAGATAGTGTCAAATCCTTTTGAGAGGCCTTGAAATAGGGAGGAGACAATTTTGCCAGTGTCTCTGGGTCTATCTTTGATATAACAGAGAGAATGGCAATTGGTCTGAAATTTGTGATGTCAGTATTGTTACCACCTTTATGGAGAGAAAGAATAAATTATTTTTTCCTGATTTTTGGGACACATGATTCTTGTATGGATCTGTTTAGAAGTATGCCTATAGGGTAGGCAATAACTTTGTCTGCTAGTTTCAGGAATTTTATGGGTAGGTTGTCAGGAGTGTTAGAGAAAGGTTTAAGCTTTAGAAGTAGTCTTTTTATTGTGGTGGTTGGAATGGGTTTAAAGGAGAACATAGATGTAGAATGGGTAGTGGACATGTGAGAAGAATGGAAGGGTGTAGTGGAAGAGGAGCAAGAGAATAGTTTTGATGGAGTTGTATGGATTGTGCTGCTATGTGCTTGAGGAAAAGAATCAATGATGTGTCCTATAGTGTTGATAAAATGAGAATTAAGGAGAGTGACTATTTCTTGAGATGTTTTGTCAGGATGTGTTCATGGGTTACTCTTTGTGCCTGGATTTAATGGTGATATAATGGAACTGAGAATTAAAGAGTCGCTATTTCTTGAGACGTTTTGTCAGGGTATGGACATGGGTTACTCTTTATGCCTAGATTTAGTAGTGATGTAATGGAATTCCAGAATTTTTGGGGGGTTTGACTTATGGCTGGCCTGAAGTTTTAGATAATGATCTTCTTTGTAATTGTTAACTAGCCTCTTTACATGGTTTTGAAGTTGTTTAAATTTCAACAAGTCTGGAGAGTTTTTGTTTGTTAGCCATTGTTTCCAGATTTTGTCTCTGCCTTTCATAAGTTCTTTAGTGGTCTTAGTCAGCCATGGGGGATGGTTTGTTTGGACTCACTGTAGACGAAGAGGAGCAAGGCTATTTAGTGCATGTAAATATTGAGTTGAAGTAGTCAACTGTGTCATCTAGAGGGAGTTTGTTTACTGTGTACCAGTTAATCCTTTTTAGAGTATCTATGAAGATCAATGGGTTGAGTTTTGTCAGATTCATTATTTGTTTATACTGATGTGGCTTTTGAAAGGAGGAGGCAGGTCAGTGAACAAAGGCAGGGAGGTAGTCACTGAGGGTGTTTGAGAGTGTAGCGGCAGAAGATATTTTTTGGGGGTCAGTGACTAGAATCCAATCTGCAATGGATACAGTATTGTTGTTCCTGTTAGGTCTGGTTGGAAAAGTGATAAGCTGAGTAAAATTGAATAGACTGATATTAGAAGATAAAAGGTCAGAGCAGAGGTATAGCCAGTTGATATTTACATCACCTAGGATGATGGTTTCATTTTTAATATTATTAGAAATCAAGGCAAGGATTTCCTCCAGTGGTGGTATGTTGTTACCAGGGTGTATATAGAGAACTATGATGCATAGTTTTTTTTTTTACAGTCATTCATTTGAAGGAAGGAAATAAGGATTTCAGTATTAGCAAACTGTGGAGTAGAATCCATATAGTGAACTATATTGTAGGTGTTAGGAAAGAATAATGCAACACCACCTCCTTTTTTTACAGGGTCTATCTGATCTTATAGTTGTAAACAAAACCACAACAAAACGAACATCAGATCTTCAGAAATACACCAAAATGAAGCAGTCAGACAAAGAGAAGCAGCTCTAATCCATATGTCCTGGTACCTCAGCAGTTCGCCTTCAATGGAACCCATTCATTCATTTTGGTGTATTTCTTATAGTTGTAAAGCCTGGAGTTTGGAATTTGGAGATTTTAATTTAAGGTTTTAGCCATGTTTCAGTAGTAGCAATTATGTCAGGTTGATTGTGGATATTACATGGATGAAAGTCAGGGTTTTATTACAAATGTTTTGCAGGTTTAGAGTGACCATGTATAAGGATTTATGGGAATTGCTGGTGTGAGGTTGTGTGGGAGGATTGGTTGATGTGGGCCCAGGATTAGGGTGGATGTCTCCACATAAGAGTAAGGTAGTTAACCTAAAAGAGTAATACAGTAGCTGTTTGTTTCTGATGGGTTTGGTAAAATGAGTTTGTAGGTTATTGGAATAAATGTTTGGTGCAATGAGATGGGTATGATTTTTTAGTGGGAATATTTTTATTTTGTACAGGGTAATATGATTTTTCTGATAGAGGTTAGTATATATATCTGTGTAGCTATCAGAAATTTTGGGTGGCAAGGAAATGGGGTTGAGAGCAGTGGGATATATTAAAGAAAGAAAAAGTGTGAAGAAAAGTGAGAAAAGAAGTATGAGAGTACAAGATTGGCACATAGTGGGAATGTTTACAGTGGTTTAGTACTAGTAGAAAGGGTAAGGAGGTAGTGTAATATGTGGAAGGGAAAGGAGGTAGAGTAATATGTGGAAGAGGTTCATATAGTGTGAAAAATAGGCTAGAAGGGGGCAAAAAGGTAGAAAGGTGACTAGGATAAGGTAAGTAGGGTGTGGAGTGATTAAAGTAGTAAGCCTAGCATAATGGAGAGGAAAGATAGTGGCGTAGAGAAAATAATTTGAAGATAAGTATAGTAATAGTGGCATAGTGGCTGTTAACAGGTGTTGTGAAGTGAGAGGGAAGGGTGTGGGAGAGGGACTAGTAAGTTGAGGTTGTATAGGTGGGGATTAGAAATGTGATTAAATGACTAGTGAAGTGGTGACTTTTTAATGGTTGCAGTTAATGAGTGGGAAGTGCTAAGTAGAAATAAATGTAAGGATAGTGGGGGGTGGGTGGGAATTGGGGGTAGGGGAGTGGAGAGAGCCTGGGCAGAGTGAGGGTGCATGGAGTGGGTTGAAACCTGGACACCGGAAACACAGCACAGACAGTTAGTGCAAATCTCCACAGGTCAATGTCAGAGTACCAGAAGGTCTAGCTAACTACAGTGTAATTAATGATAACTTTGTTTATAATTTATATAGATAATGTCACTCCACAATATTTAAACCAGAATCACATGTACAATATTGGTCCACTTAAGTAGGGTGAGCGTATTATGTCTCTTAAATAATGTATTATATGCAGTATCCCACCACAGTTGGTGAGGTAGCAGACCGCAGTTCACTATGGCACTGTTTGGGGCTGACAAAACTGAAAAGAAGAAATTCTGTTAGCACAACAATTCAATGAACAAGAGACTAATATATTATACTAACTATAATATTGGCTTGCAGGAACATGGCGCATGCCAAAGTATGTTGTAGTAATGGGGGAAGGGACCCGAATGATAGCACCCTGGCTAGTGTGCACACCACTGTATGGAAAGGTAACCCTACAAAAATATATTTAACTTTGGCACCAGAAATCCCAGGAAATGAACATACTTTGTAGTCTTGGTCACAGTGTTGTAGTGGGTTAAAAGGATGTTTGCATTAGAGCAGTGGTAAATTGAAGTTTATTCTTGGACCATAGTTGGAACCAAAATTAAACTAAAATAAAGAAAGTGAGAGCAGAATTGTTCAAATGGAGAGCCCTGTAGTAGTAAGGTAAACTGTAGTGCTGAAAGGAAATACAATGTGATCTGCAGAAATGCAATGTAACAGAGTATACAGACTACCAGCTCACAGCAGAAATATTGCATATACATCCTGTAATTAACATGCTAAAGAATAACCATAGGTAGTTCAGACTCAAAAATCAGTTTAACAGAAACTTCTATATTTGTTCCTCACTATTGAACTTACACTTAGTCTTGGATCAGAAGTGATATCCTTGGCTACTTATTGGTATTAAAGTTGTTAGATAAGGCATTGCATGGGATTCAGAAAGACTTAGCACAATGAAGAATCTTTAGCTCAGAATTTTTCTCTATTGAACCAAGCCTTTCTGATTCAGAGACTTCTCCACTGCTGAGGTTTTCCCCATATGGGGACCTCAGCATGGAGGGTGATCTTGCAGATAGCGGTACATGCTAATGTGGTAGAAAGATAGAGTGACTAATTCTAATTAGCATTGTGCTCTCACTCATAAATGTCCAGAGTTCCTGATTTGTTTGGCTGAGTGATTCAGAGAATTTTGCTCTAGGTAAAAAAAAGACCACTGTAAAAACGTGGAGGTCATGCTTTCACAGCTATAGGAGTACTTGTGGTGAAGGTGAATGGAGTAAAGATGCAGGGGTGGGTGTTGGCGTATATGTACTGAAATGTGTGTTAATGTCTGTATGGGCATAAATAAAACTACATGAGTGTGTGTGTGTGTGTGTGTGTGTGTGTGTGTGTGTGTGTGTGTGTGTGTGTGTGGTTGGAGCATTTATGTGAGTGAATGGACGCGTGTTTCTGTGACTGTGATTGAATGGGGGGGCTTATTTGTTAATGAGAACATGTGTGTGTGTGTGTGTGTGTGTGTGTGTGTGTGTGTGTGTGTGTTTATATATATATATATATATATATATATATATATATATATATATATATATATATATATATATATATATATATATATATATATATGACTGAGTATACAGGGGGTGCCTTTACTAACGCAAAGCATGGGGCACAAGAGACAACGCTAGTGTGATCAAGACTGACAGTGCTAGTCCGGGATTCGGAGGCAAGGTAATGAGCTGATAATGAGGTATTTTTCACTGTAGCTTTACCTGTCTCTGAATCACATTGTCTCACCATTGCAGTAATTAACCAGCCTGTGTTTGGTAACTGGTGAGAGAGGTGACCATTTTTCTGAATTATTTTGGTTTATGTGTCAAAAGAGGAGTGGTGGAAATTTGTGTATCTATGTATATTAAAGCAGTGCTATGCTTTTTTAATTTCTCCAAGTCTTTTGGGTTTCCAATACCATGATGGGAATGGACCCCATTATTAAGTCGCAGTATAATTAAAGTTCATGAAATTAGTATTGTTACAATCTTTGATGTTAGCCAGAAGTGCTCTTCACAGCACCCACAGTGTGCCCAATAATGACTCCTGCAACAATTCATATGGAGTTATATGTATCAGTAACATATTTAAGTACAATTGTAAATTATTTTTATAAGACCCATTGTTCCTTGGAACTGACTACGTAGCTTTCTTCCACATTACCCTCGTTTCTGCCTGCAAATCCTAGTACTGTATGACTTTGGGTCTCTCTGTACATAAAACACTGTAGTCACTGGGTGTAGCAATTTCAATAATCAATGCTACTTTTGTCTTCTTTTCGTGGACTACTATATCTGGTTTTCTTGCATCTATTGTTTGAACTGTTGGTAATGGTTGATCCCATGTGATATAAACTTCATTTTCTATAATGGTTTGTGGCTCAAGTTTCCAGTGTTTTTCAGCTACTTCAATATTATAATATTTGCATAATCCAAAGTGCAACAGTCTTGCTACATTATTATGCCTTTCAGTATACAGTCCTTCTGCAATTAGTATGTCACAACTAGTAACAAGATGTGCAACAGTTTCCAATTCTGTATTACAAAACCTACATTTGTCTGTTTCTCCTACATGTTCAATGGACTTTGTAAACCAGTAAGTACACAGTCCACTATCTTGAGCTGCCAATGTTAACTTTTTTGTTTAAATTCACCTGTCCTTAACCATTCCTGCATTCGATCCTGATCAACATAAGGTTGTTTCAAGAGTTTTCTGTACTTGCAACTGTATTTATGCATTTTCCACATTTCTTGCCTTTTCATCTGATCCTTCACCTTATATTCTTTATTTTGTTTTTTGGCACATTCAGTTGCTATCTGATTTTTATCTACTTCTGGTTTGATTTTCATTCCAGCATGACGCCAATATGCCTCTGCTAAACTAAGCAGAAAAGTCATCTTAGACTTGCTCATGTTTCAACTACATTTGGGTCTTGTGAGGTCAGCAGATATGTATGCAGTCCCACAATTGCATATCTATACATGTAATCAATCTCGAGGAGGCCCATACCTCCTTCAGAATGGGGAATATATAGTCTTGGTATGCACTGAGTCTTATAAATCATTTAATGAGCATGAAGCATCCTTCTTGTTTTCATGTCCAAACTACAACACCTTTTGAGGCCAGTCAGTTACTCCAAAACTGAAAGTTAGGACAGGAAGAGCAAACTGGTTTATAGCTTGGACTTTGTTCCTAGACGTCAGTGCTGTTTTTAGTATCAAGTTAAGCCTTCTAAAATATTTCTTACTAAGTGTTTTCACATTTTTTCATGTTTTATTTGGAGCATTTCTCCCCGGGCCTCTGCTGAAAACAGGATCTGTGGAACCTAGTCGGACATTCCCGGTCAACAAAAATGTAAAATAAAAAAAAAATAAAATAAAAAATTATTGTTGATCCTTCATCATTTACCAAATATTTATACACTCCCTCTTGCTCAAGTTATTTTATATCACATTCCTGTCCCAAACTGATGTTTTCTTGGGGCTGCAGTTTTCCTTCTTTAAAGGTTACTTTTGCACAATTATCAAGACCAAGTGACATTCTTATATCATCTGAAAAAGTTTTGACCACTTGATGTGTGCTTTCAGTGCCTCATCTGATGAACTGTACAGTTTTTAATCATCTACAAAATGAAGATGAGAAGTCTTTACACTTTGTTGTTTTCTGGGAGGCAAATTATAGCCATGACTTTATCTGTTAAGTAGACAGCTTAATGGGTTAAGGGTAAGAAAAAAGAGCAGCGGTGAAATAGAGTCACCCTGAAATATCCCCCTTTGAATTTTTATCCCTGGAATAATAATTTGTCCTTTATCATTGCTTAATTGCAAACTGGTTTGCCACTGTTTCATGGTCGCTGCAATGTAATTGATCAGTGTAGTGTGTATCTTATACATTTTTAAGCACTGTTTTATCCATGAATGTGGAATTCTGTCCAACACGTTTTTATAGTTTATCCATGCTATACTTAGATTCTTCCTCTTTTTACAGTTCTCCATTATGACTTTATTTAACATCAAATGATCCTTTGTTCCATTTGACTTTCTTTTATTACCCTTTAGGTCTATTGCCATGATTGATTTTACTTCTAAATGACTATAAACTCTGTCAGCATCAATTCCAGTGTATAGTTTATATGTTGTCGTAAGGCAAGCTATTTTTCTATAGTCTTTAGGATAGCTTGCAGGTTTGCTCTTAAGTAGGAGTATTGTTTTTCCTGTTGTTAGCCAGGCTGGTGTCTGTTCAGGGTGTGAATATAAATAGCTCTTACTCATGGCTAAATCTTCATTTAAAGATGTTAATGGTTTTAACTAGAAGTTAGGAATTGCATCTGGGCCTGGGGTTTTCCATTTAGGAGCTTTTCTTAACTTTGTTTCAATCTCTCTGGCAGTTACTTCCTCCCATTGCATATCCTGTACATTTGAACTTCTTATTCTTTCTTTTACTTGCCACGGTGGTACGGCGGTAGCATTGTTACCTCACAGCAAGAGGTTCTCCCGTTCGATTCTTGGCTTGGCTTGGGATTGCCTTCTGTGTGGAGTCTGCATGTCCTCCCCGCTGTTGGGTAGCGTTCGAAAGACATGCATGCGTAAATGGGCGTGCCTTCATTGAAGGTTGGGTGTCGAGCTGGCACCTCGCCGTTTCGTAAAAATCTACTGCCAATCATTAGCGGACCAGAGTTCCGTTGTGGTGACCCCTTACTGGGAAAAGCCGAAAGACAAACATTCTTTCTTTTACTTCTATCTGTTTAGCATATTTGTTATGTTCCACATGGCCTTCATAAATATTTCTTCAAAATGTATCTATTTCTTCTTTTTTGGTGGTGTTTCAATTCCTTTTGCTTTGTTTCCCAGTTCTCTATAAAACTTTTTTGTGTCATCAATGAATTTCTTATTTTGCAATTTTTCTTTATATTTATCTGCATATCTTCTAATTTTTTCCTGCCTGTGCTGATATTTTTACTTTATTATTTGTGATGGTGCACAATAGATCCTGATCTGTTCTGATACTGTACATTGCTTTCAGCATGTCTAACTTTCTGAGTATTTTTGATGATCTGTTCCCTCTTCTAACAGTAACACTTTTTGCCTTAATTGCTTTATAGTTTTCTCTATTTGATACTTCCATGATGACATTTGATTTCTCCCTTTCTTTCCCTTATTACCCTCTATTTTTGTGGTAAGACTTTATCTGTTATTAATTTACCTGCACAGTAATATAGCCTATTTACTTCCGTTATATTGCATGAATTTCTGTGGACAGTCCTAATTACTGTGTTCATTTGTTTTATCAAACGTCTAACTTTTTGGGTTTTATTGACTTTCTGTAATCTGTTTCTTTCACTGATCTCAAATATGTCTATCCATCTCTATTAAACCAAGCAACTCTTCTCTTGGATCATTTTCCTGTAAACTGAGGGCATATTCTTTGTTCTCCACTTCCTGTGGACATTCTGTAGGTAGTTCCACAGCATATTCCTGTGCCACATTTTCTTTGGTTTCATCCTGTGATATCCATTGCTCTTGCATATGGGAACTCACTAGCCTATCATCCCACAATACTGGCTTCGTCAGAGTTGCCACAATTTCTTGTTCCTCCCCTTGCTGTGCAACTCTAACTGGACATTTGTACTGGTTTCCTTTGGAAGGCTCCAAAGTATCTTTGTCTGGCAACTGATCAGATGTTTCCCATTCCACTGGTTTTGCCTTAATTTGGGGATCTATTGCTCTATCCTGCTGTGATGTTTTCTGAGTTAGATTTTCTACACTAAATCCTTCACTTTGCAGGTAATCATAACCTCAGTTTCTGTTTCTTTAACTTCTCCATTACTAATTGTCTTTTCTACTTTCCCTCTTTGTTTTCTTATTTTTTTGTATTTTAAAATTTTCCATATCTAGATGCCTTTACATGTATTTCTCTTCAAATATCTTTGGGGCTGCCTTTTGTGTGTTGATTAGTTCGGCTTTCTCCTTCGCATAAATATTGCACCACATCAGATCTCTCTTTCTTTCCAATATCCATATTTCTTTTTTATACCTTAGAAAAGTCTCTAGATTTTGTTCTTTATATTTCTGTGCTTCCTCGGTTGTTTCTTTTCCCAAATGGACCAGATTTCTTGTATAATGTTTTTCATAAATCTATTCTATTAATGAATACAAATTTTTATTTGAAGCTACTGCCAGTTTTTCTTGTGGAAGTATTTTTCTTTCCTCTAATTTCTCTTAATCTTTTTGTATATCTTCTGTCTGGAAATTCTGGGCTTCTTGCATAATAGCAACAATACATAATTTCTTTCTTATCCTCAGTTGTCCACTCTGTCATCTTTATGGCCCTTCTTCGGCCTTTCCATTTTTGTGATTTTTGTGGACTGTTACATCCTTTTACAACAGGGTGCCATCCTCCCCCTGGCCGTGGCCTAGTTCCATTGTAGGAATGTTTCCATGTCTTGAGGCTTGTACACTGTAATTTTTTCCAGTCCCGGCACCAGTGCTCCTACCAGGATCGGGCACCTTTTTATCCTGGGTCTTGTGCACCCAGCTATCTTTTTTTATTTTTTAACCTACTTCTGTCCATGATATATGCTATATAAATATAGTCTATATATCAATGTCGTATTGCTGAGATTTTGTAAATAAAACAGGGTCCACCTCTACTCACCAAGACTTGATGATGAATTAAATTTCAGCAATACTACTCTCCTTTGCTTGCTGACTTATCGTCTCTCCATTCAGACCCCTGGTGACCATGGTAGGACTCAAACCTATAGTCTGTCATTACTGATAGAACTGGAATTTTACTTAATATGTTACCAAACCATATGACCAAGCTTACTATATGGCATTATGCCATGGCAGGGACTGAGTGATTCATATGGCACGCAACTTCAAAATAACACCACAGAGGGTCTATTTGGCTGGGTACACTGAGTCTTCAGCAGTTACATACTATAAAATGTGGAGAAGGCCATACACAAAATAAAAATTTACATTAAAAATGAAGACTGTTGTTTTGTGTACTGGAATAAATAACTTAACAAAGCAAAAGTCTATACATATTATATGAAAAAGGTAATTAACAGTTCCTTAACCCAAAACATAAACGTGGCAGTCTCCACTAAATAAGTAGACATGAGTAATCTGTAAACTATCTAAATATTTTCATTTCTAAAGAACAGGGTAATTTTAAATAAATGTATCCTTGCAGATGATTAGAACATGTTTAAATATAAAACTGTGGGAGATATTCAGAAACATCGCTTAGTGTTAAGTGAAGTAATGAGACAAGTGACAACACACAGGGAGGAGGTAATTCAAAGATACCAACAACACTGTCACACTGTGGGGAAATATAGAGCAGCATGAATGGTATGCAAATGACTGCATAATGCAACATAAATTAGGGCCTACATGCAAATAAGTCTCATCAGATATGCAAATGATGACATTAAACATGACAGAATGATTCAGAGCTGTATAAAGCTTGTGCTATACATTACAGAATTCATCCATTCTGAAAGCTGGAAATCTCCAGTGTACAGAAGATAGACTAGCAATGTAATGTTACCTGTAGCAGCAACTATATCTGTACAAGAGATAGTTACTGGTGGTCGCCTTCAGAGCCACTGTCCATGATGTTGCAAGTTGCCTCCAGTCGAGGTACAGATGGGTCCATCAGTATCTAATGTACTATCCCCTTCGTGACCAAGAACATTGTTGACCCTTACCTTACAGATAAAGAGACAATGAGGGAGTTAGTAGACATGTGTCATTCACACATGGAATCAATGGATTCATGGACTCCCCATCCCTCTAAACATGAAGATGTAAGTGGCATTAACAATCCTTGCTACAGAGAAATTTCATTGTCTGACTGGGGATTTTCTATGTAACTTCTCAGGCATCAGCAATGCAGACCCTATTGACTTAATGCTACACTATGTGGAGGACCATATATGGTTTCCACAAACAGCAGATGACAGAACTAACATTGTAAGGACATTTTACAACATAATCTGTTTCCCTGAGGTTTTGGGAGCCACTGGTTGCTGTCAAATGCCCAGCTACTCCACAGTTTGTTTAATGTATCAAATTGAATGGCTTTCACTCCAGCAACTGCCACATGATGTTCAGTTCACAGGGTATCAGTTACAATGTTTCCATATTTCACCAAGAAAGATCCTATGATTCACACATCTGGCACATGTGTGACCTTGACTAATCTTTGGTTTCAGGTCATCTAGTTGATAGGTGCAAATACTGGTAAGTATATAGTTCTTATATGAGTCCCACTCATGCAGGTAGCAGGCCACATATAATAGTGTACACTGTTGTGTGTTGAAGATAATGAAGGCATGCACAGGAGCTGTGCATGATGACCACAATTTGAGGTCCCAGACCATGGCTGAGATGACTCACAATGCCAGTTTTTCACAGACATAAAAAAAATTATTGAATGTGTTTGAATGGTGTCTCTGTTTGGCTAGATCTGGTGACACTCTGCAGTATGCAGCTTAAACCTGCAGCCAAATATTCCTTGTATGCACCATGTTACATAATATTGTAGTATACAAGGATATGTAACAACCTGGGAACATCACAGTACTGCTCAATAGTCCTGTCACACCAGTAGATGGGGAATTGGGCATGAAGTTGTTGGAGGAACAGGCTGCAGCAGCACCCCATGTCTGCATGGGTGCAATGCAATGTGTCACTGCTAAAGAGACATTATCTAGTCCAGAACTGTTGGCCATATTGTAAACAACACAGAATAAAATGGATATATGTAACATCTTGCATTGGCTATGCAGTACAGTGCATTGACTAACTAATCAATACATCAAGCATTACCGTACCAGTTTTGGTTAGATGGTGAACAGGACACAAACATCATCTGCACAGCTGGTTTGGAACAAAATGACAGGTGACAGCAATTCTATTATATGGTCATGGTTCATAGATGGTGGATGTGGTAGCCACCATGTGGTGACAGGTTGGTGGGTCAAGGGTCATCTTCTAGTGGTGCCAGTGGAGCTGCCATGTTGAGTGCATTAGCCATGTGTACTGCATTGACCTGCCATTTCAGGCTTGATGCAGCCTGTGGTATGGATTGCATACACTTTGAGAGCATGTCCTGGAGCCCCTAAACTGTGCCCTATGTTTCAAGCCAGTGGATGCACAGCATTCATACCCTAGATAATGGTCATAGATAAGAATGTTGTTCTGTTAGCCAACTGGGGATAGTAATGTAGAAATGAGTGGCCAGGAGTGGGTGGATCAGTGAGATGTCCCAGAACCGGAGCCTGAAGAGTGTTGTTGCCTTTGACATTGAGACCAGGTACACTCAGATGCATTAGCCAGTGTGACCAGAGATGACAATTATGCAGTCTGTGGAGCACTGTGTGCAACCTGTGTCTGGCTGGCCTGTGATAATACTTAACTCAGAAACCATATTTTGATGCTGAGCTCCATAGGCTGAGAAGCCTGAAATGGGGGCTGGTCATACATGGAGATAGATATACTGGCTCCTTTCATACTAAGCTTAAACTTGATTAACATTACAATGCTTATCTAGCATAGATCTCTTATACAAAATGCAGTATTCATGTCTAGAGACATCTCTGCTCTTTTGATCTGCCAAGTCATGACCTTTGGATGATTGCTATCCCACCACTCCATCCATGCATGGATCACTTTCATCTAAAGAATCTGAGGTAGAATTTTTGTTTCTTTGCAGCTGACCTGGAATCACTAAGAACTTTGTTTTCTTCCATTACAAGCTTGATGGGGGGACTAGATTACTTTTTACTCATCTGAATGACTTCAAGTATGTGTCATTTTATTTCGCTTGGAACCAAGCATAAAAACACTGCCTTTTACATGCCTTGATGCTCTTAACCAGTTGGCCTCATGAGTTGTCAGATTATCTATTCTTCTTTGATTAGTTTGATTTTCCATCATTGGTAATGAAAGCCTTGTTAACCCCATCTTAAAGAAGTCTTCTTTAGTTCATAAAACTTTTACTTATTTATTTTTATTAATTTGGTTGTTCCCTCTAGATATTTCCTTGTTTTCATGGGATACGCAAGTTGGCATTTATACAGATTGGGGGAATTTGGCTATGATGCCAGAGAAATTCACTTAACTCTTTGTAATGGGATTTGATTGACCCATTGCTAATACTGTGAAGCTAGAGTCATGTATGGTTATATCAGTAAATGTTTGTAATGAAACTAGGGAAAATTCATTTTTTAAGATGACTGCACATAAGAGGGGTGATGTTGTGCTATCTACAACAAATTATCTACTGAAGTTTCCTTAGGAAATGTTTAAAGAGGATGAACCCATAACACATTCAGACAGATGCTGGGCAGAAGAGATGAAAGTTGTTATACCCCTTGATGCACCAGGATTCTAAGACACAGAATTACTTAAAAGTGATTGTGTTCATGGAGAGTGGATGATGTTAGGAGAGGTGGAGTAAATCGTATAAACCCTGGATGTACAATATATGATGAAGTCTGATTTGTACTGAACAGCAGATCAAAAAGAAATGCCTTCAAGTCTTACATAGCAGTGATACTGCATGACAACATTGGGTGTTTTCTGTATGGAAACCTTATTAATAATACACTACATAAGTAGAAAGAAACAAAAAAATCTGATGTTATCAATTTTCATTCGTTCCTTAACTCTTGAGTACCCTTTGGTTTGAATCCAATCCTTGGATCTGACTTGGCTGCTTTTACCAGCTCATGGATCACTGAAATTTTTGAGCTCCTCCCTTTCCCATAGTGCCCTTGTCCCTAACATATCTAAGCTCTTATTTGCTGCCTTGTCAAGTGGACGAGGTCATTGCTTTGCTCTCGAGTTTAGTGCTTTTGGTATTGTGAGTTAGAATTATAGTATCCTTATAACTCCAAAAGCCTCCAGGAATACCGATTCCTCTTGTCAGGAAACCAACCACCCCTTTGCTTTAGCAGTTCCTAAATGTCTCCAAATGAGACGTCATTGGGTGCTGATCTTGGGGACTGTTCCCCCTCATCTAAGTCAGTATCTTTTGTGACAGTCTCTTGTGGTGAGTCCAAGTGCCTGTTCTTGGACTTTTTCTTCCTGGGAACTTTTTCGATGGGATGCTCCATTAGAAGTGTCGGAAGAAATCAGTATACCTTGCTGGGTATCCTGGTGGCTAACTTGGACTCGCTGTCCTAGTGGTACAGTTGGTTGAGGCTGAGGATGCAGAGATGAATGAGCTAGGGTGTTTAGAGCTGAAGAAGGTGGAAAAGTCTGAGCTCTAGAGAAAGTTCTCTCCACTACTTTGAATGCAGAATGCCTCAGAGAGAAGGAAACCAACAGCTCTGAGAAGGCATGCTTACAGTCTCTTAATGGGCATGGAAGGAAACTTATAACATTGAACCTATCCCCAAGAGACCAGATAGAATCCTGGCACCACCTAAGTGCAGAACATTTTGGAGCAAAGGAGTAGCAGCTGATGCCACTGTCATAGTGGCAGCCACGAAGAAGGAAGTAGCGGAAAAAAGTTCCTCTGTCCATCCACCTAAAAGTTTGTCTAGGTCATTGGACAGACTTGGGAAGCATGTTATACATCAGCAACCTTTGCTCTTTGGTCACTGAACTATTTGGCACATTTCACAAGACTGCAGACGGATTTGATTAAGGAACCTACCACATCCCTCACTGAGACTGTAGATCAGCGTGCAAGTGTGTGCATGCTATATCTTTAAGAAGCATGTGAGGCTGTACATGCACGTATAAATTACAGACACTTTCAATCACTAGTGCTATTTCAAAGAAGCAGTCAGAGAGAGAGCATGCATGATCGCAGTTGTTAGTTTGTATATAAGTTACTTAAGTTAAAGTCAGTAAGCCTCTATAGTAATGTGTTTGTATAAAATAAAGCTGCTTAAACTGAACTCACAAAGGCTCTTCTATATGGTCCTAGATAGGAGAGTGACATGGTGTCAGAACCAGGATCGAAGAGAGAAGAATATTCAGAGCCATGAGGTGCAAAGACAACAGTGAAGGTAAAACTGAAAGAAAAGAGCACAAACAGAGCCAGAAAGAATTAAGGTAACGAGAAATAGCACAAACTATTTATTTGATACGCAAGACAAAAAAGGGGCATTACGAGGGCACAAACCACATTATCAGGCAAGAGTAAAGCACGAAAAGTTTGTTAACTAAAGAAAGTGTTTAAAATAAAAGTATGTGATGAAATGATTAACAGTAAAGCAAAATGAGTGTGTTTATGGCAAATCTGGGCATGTGTAGAGTAAAACAAGCACAAGAAAAGTACATTGGTATGAAAAGGGCTTAAACAAGCAAAATGAATATAATAAGGACAAGAAACGGCATATTAAGCAAAAATAAAGCAAGGCAACTGTATGGGCTTTGGCAAAGTTCTGTACTTGGGCATAAATATGACTTTGTATTGTATCGAGGGCATAACTAAAGTTATTCAAAGTATCTCAAAGTGTGTAAAAGTGCTTATAGTGTGTGTTTATTGCTGTGCATGTATTTTGAAGAGTTTATTGTGTGCAAAGTGCAACTATTTCATGAAATACAGTCAAAGTATAGCCATTTCGAAAAGTTTATTGTGCTTGGTGTATCTATTCCCAAAGTGCCACCATTACAGAGTGCTTCTTGTACTGTAAAGAGTTGCCTAGCAAGGTACCGCCATTTTGGGGACATTTCATTGTGCTGTATGCAGTTATTTACAAAGTGCATTTACTTTGAAAAGTTATTGAGTTTTGGGCATCAGATTTTCAATTTATTCACATTGTGCAGTTACTTGACATGTTTCTTACACTGATAAGAGGTGCTTTCTTGCAAAAGACGACATTACAAGAGTATCACAGTGCTTGTGACTTATTCAGATGCATCGTAAAGTTATTGAATGTTTCTTAAAATTATGGTAGATGACTTTAGCAAATGATGATAAATGATTTTAGCATTTTAGCCTTTCCAACGATATTACAAAAGTACCAAAACACCCGAGAAGTTTATTCCATAAAGTGCAGTTATTTGAAGGTACTACAAGTTTGTTCATTCGCATAATTCCAAAAAGCCCAAAGAGTATAAATTCAGAGCACAATGGTATTGGACAAATACTGGCATTAGTTTCTGGCATATGCGCATGTGTGTATGTTTGTGCTTATTTGCAAAACACTTTGCTGGTATGTGTTAATATGACAGACGGATTTCAAAAAACCCTACCACTTGTATTTGATCAGAATATTGCAGAGAATTGGAGAATATTTGAGCAAGAGTATGATATTTTTATACAAGCAGCTTATGCAGATAGAGATGCATGCTCTAGGACATTCATTTTGCTAAACCTAGCTGAGTCAGAGGCCATGGAAAGAGAGCATTCATTTGTGTATGCACCAGCAGTAAATGAAGGAGAAGGTGCAGACCATCATATTGTTGTACAAGCTGAATCAAGAGAAGACCCCGAATGTTTGAAGTGCAAGTTCATAGAAATGTGTAACCCCCAGACGAATATTACATTAGAGAGGCATTTGTTTTACACGAGAGATCACAAACCAGGGGAAACATTTGCAGCTTATATAACTGACTTGAGAAACAAAGTTGAAATATGTCAGTTTGGTGATTTAAAGGATGAGCTGATAAAGGACAGGCTTGTGTGTGCTACTAATAGTGCTTCTGTGAGAAAGATTTTACTTTGTGACAGTGATTTAATGTTGAGCAAAGCCATAGAGATTTGTCAAATCCATGAGGTGATAGAAAAGCACACAGGTATGCTTGTGAGTGACAAGAGCATTGTTTCAGTTGGCTCCAGACCAAATGTAGATAGTATACAACAAGTGGCAAACAAGAGCAGGCAGGCCTAAGCACGTGGCAGCTATAGGGTTTCCAAAGAAGGCACATGGCTTTCCAAAAAATTCTAAGAAAGGAGCTTGCAGCAACTCATTGCAGTATAAGCATGAATAAGCAAAACCCAAATCTAGCTTTACTGTTAACTGTCGCAATTGTGGTGCAAATCATGAGTCTGAAAGAGAGAAGTGCTTAGTATTTGGTCAGCAATGTCACAAGTGTAACAAATGGAACCATTCCAAAAGTTTTGCAAATAAAGTAAGCCTCACACTGTTGTAAAGAAAGGTCACAAAAAAAAGCAATTTGATCAAGTAGAGCCCAAGCAGTCGGCTTTCTATGTAGATGGTGTATCAGTGCTTGGTGAAAGAGATGATGCAGTGAACTTATTAACAAGAAGTGAAATATTTTGTACTGTCCGGATTAATGGAAAATCCATAGAGCTCAAAGTAGATACCAGCTCAAAGTGTAATGTTATATCAGCAACACATTTGCTAGAGTGAGAACTAACAAACAACTCAATGTAACCAGTAGGATGAGACTTGTTGCTTATGGAGGTGAAGAAATTCAGACCGAAGGTTCAGTGATGCTTTCATGTTATTTGGGTGAGAACTGTTACAACTTGTTATTCTGTGTAGTCCGAAGACCAGTGCAATCTTTATTGGGTCTCAAAGATAGCTTAAGAATGAATCTGCTTTCTTTTGCTAAAGAAATTCATCATGTAAGTGCATTTCCGAGTTCTAATTTCTCTGAAGCCATTTTCTCTTTAAGAGAGCTCACATACAAAAATGTTGCATGTTCATGGCTGGAACAGCACCAGAAGACATTTGAAAACCTCAAGCAGAAAATTGCCACTCCACTATGATGTGAATAAACCAGTTACTCTTTCCTGTGATGCTTCAAAATTTGATCTAGGTGCAGTTATACTTCAAGAGGGCAGACCAGTAGCCTATGCATCTAGAACACTAACCCAAACTGAGATGCAGTATGCTCAAATTGAGAAGGAGCTTTTGGAAATAGTATTTACATGTTCCAAGTTTCATGATTATATTTATGGTCGAGCTATTCATATTGAAACTGACCACCAACCTGTAGTTGCTATTCTTAAAAAGCCTATGCATTCCACTCCAGCAAGATTATAAAGAATGATGTTCAAATTGCAAAAGTACCATTCAAAATGGTCTACACAAAAGGCAAATTGCTCTGTTTGCTGACAACTTATCCAGATCACCCTGAAATACAACAGAACAGCTTAACGCAGAGAATGTTGACTTTGATGTGTTGTCAGTGCGTACTTTTTCCACCACTAGACTTGATGAGCTGAGAGATCACACAAAGACTGATCCAGTTTTGCAAAAGCTCAATCACATTAATGCTGGATGCCGTCAAAGCAATCTAATGTACCACCTAAAGTGCAAACATATTTTCCTTACAGAGATGAATTGATGGAAGATGGCATTATTTTCAAAGGTCCTAAAATTGTTGTTCCTGCTTCCTTACAAGAATATACCCAGATTTTGCACTGTGGTCACCCAGGGTCCACATCCACTAAGAGAAGAGCTAGAGAATTAGTATTTTGGCCTTCATTACCGAAAGACATTGATTATGTACTTTCTTCCTGTTCAGTATGCAAAAGTAAAAACCGCATTTGCAAAGAGAACCACTTCAGCTAAGTCCAGTTCCTGAACTATCTTGGTCTACTGTAGCAGCTGATACCTTTGAGTGGAAGGATCAACACTACTTAGTTCTGGTAGACTCTTATTCAAATTGGTTTGAGATTGATTTACTACCTAACCTAACATCCACTGCTGTTATTACTAAGTTGAAATGTCATTTCTCAGTTCATGGTAGTCCACATAAACTTTTTTCTGACAATGGTACTCAATTCACTAGCTCGTTGTTTCAGAAATTTGCAAAAGAATGGGACTTTGTACATGTCACAAGTAGGTCTGAATATCCTCAGTCCAATGGTCTAGCTGAACGAGCAGTGCAGAGTGCAAAGCAATTACTTGAAAAGTCAAACCGTGACAATACCGATGTGTTCTTGAATTTGCTTAACCTCAAAAACATATGCCATGACAATATTCTTGGCTTACCTGCTCAAAGACTACTTTCCAGGCAAACTAGAACTATGTTACCTATTTCTTCCAGTTTGTTGCAGCCTACACTAAGAACTATAAAACCATTAAGGCTTAGTTGTTTAAGAAGTGTAATATCCAGAAATCTAGTTACGACAGATCGAGAAGATTACTTTGTCCATTGAGGGAAGGAGAAATGACACAAATTCAGACAACAAAAGGCGTTGATCGAATAGGACAGATTTCAGGTATCTCTGCCAAGCCAGGATCATACTTGGTAGACTACAAGGGTGTGGAGTATAGGAAGAACCGCAGACATCTTCATCCTGTACCAGAATCATCATCATCATCATTACAATCACAACATTGTTTCTGTGATGCAGGCTCTAAGTCTAAGAGTGAATCAGACACTGTTTCCAGATCAGAATGTGTTCAAAATGCTAATTCCATTCCAGAAAATGATTTGAATATTCCACAGGTCAATCATTTTACAGAAATTGTTCCAGTTGCTAAATCTAATTCCCAGATTTATGTCACACGATATGGATGAGGATCTAAGCCTATTGTGAAATACACAACAATGTGAACTTGATTGTATATACATGTATATTCAGTGTTGTAAAATGAATGACTAAGGATTACCTGTGATTTCTGCATGCCAAATTGTCTCATAACAATTGTATGATCTATCTCTCAAAGAGGGAGGATGTAGATCAGAGAGCAAGTGTGTGCATGCTATATCTTTAAGAAGCATGCAAGGCTGTACGTGCACATATAAAGTACAAACACCTGCAATCCCTAGTGCCATTTTGAAGAAGCAGCCAGAGAGAGAGAGCATGCATTATCACAGTTGTTAATTTGTATATAAGTTAAAGTTAAAGTCAGTCAGCCTGTATAGTAATGTGTTTGTATAAAATAAAGCTACTTAAACAGAACCCATGAAGACTCTTCTTTTGTGTCCTAGACAGGAGAGTGACAGTGACCATATCCCCTGAGGCAGACAGTACTGCTGAGTCACAGTTGGCTACCCTTCAGTCCATTTCCAATTCATCCATGAAGCTTATCGCCCATGCAGCAGAAGGTACCTCATGGGCAGCAGGTTCGTGCATTTCCATCAGAAGGCATGCCTGAGTGCACTTGCATTACTTTGTGGAACCCTTCAAAGCTTCCTTCATCAATATTCCCTTTGATGGAAGTTCATTATTTTGCTCTAAAGTGAAAAACACATTCTCTAGGTGTGAGCAGGAAGGTAAAATCCTGCTTGCTGTGGGTGTACATTTTTCAACCCCTCAATGAATCTTTTCAAGGAATCAGTGAGGCAGTTAAAAAATGTGGTTTAAGAAATCCCAGCGTCCCTTCCAAAATCCGCATAGAGACAGTTCCCCCATAGGCAGAGGGGGGGAATGCTAATAGAAGACACAGTCCCTGTGGCAGAGGAGGTCCACAAAACCAAGGATCTAGAGATGCTTTCTTAGACAGGTCCTACCAGCACTCCTGAAAGGAGACCCAACTGTCCATCTCTGGAGGCTGTTGAGGGTCATTTATCCTTGCACCAGAGAGCCTGGTTAGAAATTACAAAAGATTCATTGCTGCAGAGGATAATATCAGAAGTTATATTGGACTGTTTTCCCACCCACCCCCATAGGTTACAAAGATAACCCCCACTGTTCCACCCAGCCAGAGGGAAGCAACAGCACTAGAAGTAAACAAGTTGCTAGAAAAAGAGAGTCATTGAAGAGGTCCCCCAGACCAGAAATATTCTGAAACCTAGTCAAGATTCTTTTTAGTGCCAAAGAAAACAAGGGACTGGAGACCAATTTTGGATCTCACCAATATGAATCAGTAGGTTCAGTATACAAAGTTCTAGATGGTCATAGTTCAGTCCATTCTACCTTGTTTACACAATGATTGGATGTGCTCCAAAGATCTTCAGGATACATACTCTCACATCATCAAAGTGATCAGGCAATCCAGAAGATATCTACACTTCCAGCTAGGAGTCAGTCATTACCAGTTCAGAGCTCTGCCCTTTGGTCTCACCACAGCCTGCAGGGTGTTCATCAAGTGTAAAGCAGTAGTGACAGTCCACTTGAGGTTGCAAGGATTCCGGGTGTTTCCATATCTGAATGACTGGCTCATTACTGCTCCACCCAAGCATTATCTAATTCTAGTCCAAGATTATGTACTCCAATTGTGCTCCCACCTGGGAATTTCTATCAACCCCAACAAATCTCATCTAGAACCAAAACAATTTTTGGAATTCATAGGTGTGTCTCTCAATACAGTCAGTCAAACATCATCTCTCCCTTGGCCTAGGGTTCAGTCTATTCAGTTTCAAGTCAAAAGGATCATTCAAAATTCTTCTTTCTCAGCTCAACTGATCCTCCAAGCTTTTGGTTCCATGTCAGCAGCAATCATTCTGGCACCATTGGCAAGGTACCATATGAGAAGTCTTCAGTGGATACTCACAACACAGTGGTCCACTCTTCATCAACCGTTGTCCAGTTAGATCAAAATACCTCAAGCTTGCAAAAATTATCTCCTATGATGGATGAACTCCTCCCAAGTACTAGAAGGTTATCCCTTTGTTCTCCCTCAACCTAAAGCCATAGTGATGACAGACACCTCCCAGATCAGGTAGGGGGACACTTCTTGGGGAGAACAGTCCAAAGCACATGGTCCCCCAATGAGGCCAACATGCATGTATGTAAATGTCCTGGAAATGAGAGCTGTCATCCTAACATTGCAGGTCTTTCAAGACATTCTCCCCACTGGGACAATTGCAATTCAAACAGACAATATATCAGTAGTCTGGTACATTAACAAACATGGGGGAACCAAATCATACCCCCTTTGTGAAGAAGCTATGAGAGTGTGGCAGTGGGCAATCTCAAACAATTGATTTCTGATAGCTACACACATTCTGAGGAAAACCAGCTTGATTGCAGACAAGTTGAACAGGTCTATTCTGATGTCTCACAAATGGTCTCTCAACATGAAGGTGGTGGACAAGATATTCCATCAATGGAGCCAACCGTGCTGCAACCTTTTCTCATCTCCTCTCAATGACAAGTGCAGTAGGTTCTTTGCCCTCATCCCCTCACTGGGGGAGTCACTGAGAGATGCACTACTTCATGACTGACCCACTGGTCTTCTTTATGCCTATCTCCCATTACCCCTAATTCCCAGGTTTCTTCAGAAAGCATCTCGACTGAAGAGTACAGTAATCATTGTTGCCCCTTATTGGCCTCATTAGATTTGGTTTTCCTTTCTTTGGCCTCATCTTCTTCACCCTCCATGGACTTTGGATCTACCTCCAGACCTCCTGTCTCACCTGACAGACATGATTCTCCCAGACATTTCTGGCCTAAAGTTGATCACATGGTTTCTCCAGTTCTATTTATTGCAAGACAGTCCAGGTTCTCCGCCACTGTCTGTCACATTCTATCATCATCCCACAAAGCTTCCACTAGGAAGCTTTACAAAAGCAAATGGAAAAGATTTGTCATTTAGGCACACCAAAACGAATTAGATCCCTTTTCAGCTCCTATTCCTAAAGTTCTGTAAGTTTTTTGCTCCAATTTTCGATGACAGAGCTAGCTCTTCTACTGTAAAGGTACAATTGGCTCCCATTTCCAATTTTCACAAAGTCTCTGGCATCCTCCAAACTTTGCAGAACCTTTCTAAGAGGAACTTTTCTTCTTAGACATGCAGTTAAATATCCCATTCCTCCTTGGGATTTAAATGTAATCTTAGAATTTTTAACCCAATCTCCATTTGAACCTTCAGCTAATACTGAGCTAAAATTTCTAACCTGGGAAACTATCTTTTTGGTAGCTATTAGCTCTGCCAGATGAGTTTCAGAATTACAGGCCTAGTCCTCTAAGCCTCCTTATTTGATCTTTCATAAGGATAGAGTATTCTTAGGATCCAGTCATTCCTTTCTAAGGTCGTGTCAGAATCCAATATTTTTTTTAAACAAGAAACATTATTAAACCATCAATTACAACATAGTCAATCATACATTTATATAAATGAAAACAAACCACATCGATTCAATCCTTGTTGCAAGCATTTCACATCAAAACCATATTGACACACTCCCGGATGCAAACATTATACATCACGTGTAATCTAGCCAATCATTTTCAGTCAGACATTACATAGCTCATTTAAGTCCTGCCTTCTTTTAAACCTCATTCCTCTCCTGTATGTATTGTTCCCACAAATTCCATTTTCCTTATGTAGTTTGCTCCTACCCTTTTCTAAAGATCTCAGTTCCAGTTGTTTTATCTCTGTTAATATATTCACTACTTCTAGTATAGTTGGTTTAGATTTCAATTTCCATTTTCCAGTAATTGCTTTTTTGGCAGCTACCATAGACACAGCAAGGCCTTACTGTGTCTAGGCAATTCCGATTCTGTACCATAGCTCAGAAAAATCATCTCCCTCATCACATCAATCTGCCCACCCAGCAACTCCTACAGTGCATCCTGGAGAGAATCCTTAAAGTCTGCCAACTTCCTGCACTTCCAGAAAATATGTTCCCAATTACCTCTTTATTCCCCGTCACACCTCCAGCTCCAACATTTGCTGTCTACTTGAAGAATAATTCTCTGGAGTCTATTTGGGGTATAAAAATATCTGTGTGAACATTTCCAAGCAAAAATCCTAAATCTTCTAGATTGTCTTACATATTTGGGAGACATACATATATTCTCCCAATATTTCTTTGTAAATTGTTTATCCAATTTCTCCTCCCAATCCTTTCTAAACTCTTCTGATTCTTATAGTTATCATGCAATATTTTATATGCTCTATTAATTGTTCCTATTTTAATGACAGCTTATGTTCTAGATTCTACTAAAAACTCAACCAGTGCTGGTCTTTTGTTTAGGACCCCCCTATTTCTTTCTCGTTGCCTATACTCTGATATAAATCCTTGCTTGGGAAGGCAGTCTCTAACCTGCAGTCCAAATAAATTCTTGGTGTCTTCCCATTCTATCTTCTTTCTCTCTTTAGTTATTTGCTCTCAATACCCTGGTTTCTTTGCCAGTTTTCTCCAATAAATTCCATTCCCCTCTTGCCTGTTGTCTATATTCCTAATTGCCATCATTCCTATCGGCAGAATCTTTCTCCATTCCTGTGTTAGCTTAGTTCTTAGGAAACTTTCTGCTACTCTATGGATATAATATTCTGTATGATTATTGTTATTCTCCTTAAAGGTCTGCATCCAAAATCCCAGTATCTCCTTGTTTTGTGAGCTTCCCCTCATTTCATCATTATCCCTTCCCACTTTGAATTATAGTTTTCTGCTTGTGCTATGTATAGGAATCTTAACTGTGTAGCTCTGAAATACCCATTCAAATCGGCTAATCCCAATCCGCCCTGTTCTACTGGAAGAATCAGTTTATCCCACTTGACTCTTGCCATCTTCCCCTCCCAGATAAAGTCCTTCAGCTATTTATTAATTGCTATCCACAACTTCTCTGGTTGATAAAAATATGCCTGATCTATGTATAAGACTAATAGGACTAAAAACATTTTAACAGTTTCAGTTTTAACATCCATATCCATATAACAAAGCTTCCATTTTCTCAGCTTTTGTATTATCTTTTGTTTAGTCTCTTTCCACATATCCTTAGCTGCCATACCAGAATCATTTTAATCCTTACTCCTAAATACTTCATTTTATCATATCCCATAAATATTGCTGAACCAGTTCATTTGTGGGTACAAAATTTACTGTTGTTGCCTTTGTTTTAGCTTCATTAATTTTGTATCCTGAAAAGATTTGAAACAGTCTCAAAATGTTACACAACACAGTCATGTCGCTTTCTGGTTTTGTCAGGTATAAAATAAAGTCATTTGCCATACCAGTTATATCCTTAAATTTGCGAGTCCCTTATTTTCTTTGCCGGTGGTACTAAATATAATGCAAATAACAAACAGGTAAGAGGACAGCCCTGCCTGGTTCCTGTGCTCAAGCAGAAATTATCAGACAGGACCCCACCCACTTTAATTTTCATCTCCAATCCCTCATATATCCTCCTAATCAACCTTATATTGTTTTCAGGAAATGCAAATGCTTCCATTGCCCATCTCATAAAGTCCCAGCTTACTCTGGCAAATGCTTTCTCTGCATTAAGACCCACCAACATGTTCAGTTCTTTCAAGACCTTCAATTAAATAATCATCTTCCTGTGAAATGTAAATTCTGTCTAGCCTAGCCCATGTTTTTATATCTTGAGGAATAATATGTAAATTCACTCCAGACTCCTATTACTACATTCACATCTTCCATGCCAAATATTTTCATAAATTTCTTCAAAAATCCTGCCTACTTTGTTATACTTTCCTGGGCCCTCCAAACACATCTTCACTGCTGCAAACCAAATTGCAGTCCCCACCTATAAGTAATATTTCTTGCTGAAAACTGATTATTTCTCCCAGAATTTTTTAAGCTCCATTATAGCAATTTTAGGTGGATTATAAATACATGCCAGTATAATCCTCCTCCCTTGCCAGTAGCTCCCTACCACTGCAAATCTTCCATTATTTTCTTTTTTATCCTCTTCTATCACTATTGGAGCTCCTCTAGCAATTAATATAAGTACTCCTTTTTTCCTTTGTCCTAGATATTCCCCTGAATAACCATCCTGGAAATCTTTCTATCTGATGTTGTTAATCTTCACCTCATCTTTCACGGTGGATTTGTTCCGGACTCTCAGAACTGACTCAGCCGTTTATCCATCTCGCACTCTCCAAACTCTCGAGCCAGGCTGTATCCATAAAGCTCCTTACAGAGATTACCTCAGCTCTCATTTGCCGCTTCTCAGACCAGATGTGCTTCTTCTTATCTCTCAGCTTGGCAGTTATTGTAAGTGTTATTCAAATTTCTAACTCTCTTTTTTGATAGTTTATTGGTAATTCCACCCGCTCCTTCTTCTACTGTATTTTCTGTCTGTAATTTCTGATAATCTTTTACCGAACGGTAAAGCTCTTCAATTACCATAGTTGGTAAGCTTTCTCTATATAATACCTTTTCAGGTATTCTGTTTACCATTGCTGGTATTTTCCCTTTTCTCCTTTCCTAAAAAAAAAATAGTTTTCTTTCTATCTCCATTATCGTGATTATGTCGGACCAAAAACAATCCCCCTCTAAACCTTCAGAGGACTCGTCAGGTTTTAAGAGATGCATGAAATGTGAAGGCAAAATGCCCAGTTCTGATGGACACACTTTATGTGTTTATTGTTTGGGCAAAATTCATCTTCAAGAAAATTGTACAATTTGCCATGGTTTCTCCTCTCGCATTTTAATGGAGAGGAAAAACAGGCTTGAATTAAAAGACCTATTGAAATCTTCCTTTAACGAGGCCATTTCTGGTTCTAAGGAGAAAACTGGGGAATTGGGAGCCTCTTTCCACAGTTCAAAGAAAATATCTTCCTTGGTTCCAAGTTCTTCAGAACCAAGCAAGAAAATACCAAAAATTTCCTCGGCACAAAAGAGTTCTTCGGCTCAGGGAGACTTGACAAAAACCTCGAGATTGACTTCGGAGTAGACGGATTTTTCGGTATCGGTTCCAACAAAACACTCAGTACCAAAGTCATCAGAAGTTCCCATGCTCCCACAAACCACTTACTCCCCGACTGTGGACCTCTTCATATACACCCCTTTTGTGGAGGTTAGACCATCTAGGTCTCCTTCCACTTTATCAGTGAGGTCTACTGAAAGCTTATCTGAACAGGACATTATGAGGCAAGAGGACTGCCCTCAGTTCCGAGCCAATCCAGGGTCGAGACTATACATCCTATGACACCTACTTACACTCCACCTTCAACTCTACCAGAGCCTTTGGAGTCCTCAGTTCCAACAATCCCGGCTCTGACTGAGAAGGCTCCAATAGCATGTCCATCTTCAGTTTCGACAACCTCCTTGAGTATCTCTGAGTCTTCAGTACTGGAGAACTCCCAGGGTTGGGACTCCCTGGTCTGTTCCGAGATGCATGGTACCCTTTCAGTTCTGCCTGAATCTTCCATGCCTCTTGGAGCATCTGCCCTTGTAGTTTAGACCCAGGCCCTTGGTACTGGGGTGGCCTCCTTGGTGCAGGGTGTGACCCTGGTTCTGAAGCAGTCTTTTTCAGTTCCGGGCTCCCACCCCTCTGTGCGGGGACCTGCTTTCCATATTATGGAGAAGGCTTTATCCACTGGGGATTCCCAGTCTTTGCCTTCTATGTCAGGACAGATTTCTTCTCCATCCTCTCGACTGGAGCTACCACTAACTCCCACATTGTTGGTCTCCTCTTTGAAACTTCCCCAGGACATTCCCCTGAGGAAGTCCTTGTGAAGAAGAAGTGCAAGAGGAAGCACCTTGATTCCCCGGAAGAGTCTTACACTGAAGATACTGAATTCGATGAGGTGGAAGGCTCCCCTAGGTCACCCCCTGAAGATGTTTCCTTCGGGGACATCCTTGAAATCCTTAAACAGAGGGGTGGCTTGTCATCCACCCAGCCTTCCTCATAGGAGTCAGTATACCTGGAGGTTTTTCATGCTCAACCCTCCACATCTTGGATTTCTCTGCCCGCTAACGATCTCATCATACTGATTGCTCAGCAGGTGTGGAAGATACCTGATGCCATAGAGCCGATCCCAAAGAGGCCAGATCATGCATTGTCTGCACCTGAAGAGAAACCACATTGGTCAAAAGGAATCCCTGTTGATGCCGTGGTGGTAGCAGCAGCCACCAAGTGAGAACTTGCAGAAGAGAGTCACACTATCCATCCTCCTAATAAGGAGTCTAGGAAGTTGGATAGATTCGGGAAGCATGTTTATGCTTCGACGAACTTTACTCTGAGGTCCTTGAATTATATGGCAAACTTTACCAGATTACAAAGAGATTTGACTAAAGAGCTTTCACATACTCTGTCAGGAGCAATAGCTGAGGAGGTTTGAGATACCGTTTCCTCCCAACTTGCAACCCTAGAATCTATCTCCAATTTGTCCATGAGGCTCATAGCACATGCAACTGAAGGGACGTCCAGAGCAGTGGGTTCAGGTATAGCCATCAGAAGGTACTCCTGGATGCACTTATGCTACTTTCTGGAGCCATTCAGAGCATCATTCGTTAATGCTCCCTTTGATGGAGCAACCCTTTTCGGCCCAAAAGTTAAAGAAGGAAGTGTGCAGGATGGTAAGATCCTATCTGCCATAGACATATGTTTCTCCTCCCCTCAGCGACCTTACTCAAGGAATCAGAGGAGTTGGAGACTATGGTTTAAGAAATCCAAAAGGCCTTTCTACGACTCATGAGACAAGGATTTCTCCCAGGGCTGAGGGGGAAACAATGGAAGAGGCCACCCTAGAGGCAGGAATAGACCACAGATTCAGGGGTCCAGAGAATATTTCTTTGGTACTTCCTATTAGCATCCCTGAACAAATGCCCGATTGCCCTCCTCTGGAGGTAGTTGAGGGACGATTAACCCTGCACCTACCAGCCTGGCAATTAATATCTTTGGACACATGGGTGCATGAAATAATATCCAAAGGTTACCAGATCTCATTGTTTTCAATCCCCATACCACAGAAAACACTCCCAGATGTTCCACCCAATCAAAAGGAGGCAGTAGTCTTAGAAATCCAAACACTGCTCGAAAAAAGAGTCATCCAAAATGTTCCACCAAACCAAACAGGATCCGGAATTTACTCAAAATTCTTTTTAGTGCCAAAGAAAACCAGGGACTGGTGACCCATTTTGGATATCAACTGATTCAACAAATTGGTCCACCAAGCCAAGTTCTGGATGGTCTCGGTACAAGCCATACTTCCTTTCTTGGAAAAAGGTGACTGGATGTGCTCTGTAGACCTCAAGGATGCTTATTACCACATAAAGATGGACAAAAGCTCCAGAAGGTTTCTAAGCTTCCAGCTGGAGCCAGTCATTATTAATTCAGAGCATTACCCATTTGACTCACCACAGCCCCCAGGGTTCTTAACAAATGCATGGCAGTGGTTGCAGCACACCTCAGACTGCAGGGATTTTGGGTCTTTCCATACCTTGTTGACTGGTTCCTCACTGCTACCACCAGGTGTCACTTAGAACAGGCAAGAAATTACACTATGGCTGTCTGCACATCTCTAGGCATTTCTATAAATCTCAAAAAATCCAAATGGCAGCCTTTTCAACAACTAGATTTCCTAGGTGCTCATCTAAACACTGTCTCAGGAATATCTCCCCTTCCTCCAGAGAGACTACTAAGCATCAGGGTTCTAGTCAGACAGATCATTCAAAGCAACAGATTCCCAGCAAGACTGATACTTCAAACCTTAGGTTCAGTGGCTGCCTCAGTTACCCTAGTTCCTCTAGCAAGGTTTCACATGCAAATATTACAATGGTTACTAGCAACCCAATGTTCTCTAATTTACCAACCAATGTCTTACCAAATCTTAATAATCAATCATTGCAAACAAGATCTCAAATGGTGGCTTCACTCCAATCAGTTTCTTCTGGGCCAACCATTTATTCTTCCCCATCGTCAAACCATAGTGACCACGGATGCCTCCCAGATAGGATGAGGAGGGCATTATCTGAGGAAAACAGTCCAAGGCACATGATCCCAACTAGAGGCCAACTTGCACATCATCGTTCTAGAAATGAGGGCAGTACTATTAGCATTGCAAGCATTCCAGGATACCCTCCCTCTAGGGACAGTTGCAATTCAGACAGACAATATGTCAGTAGTCTGGTGCATCAACAAACAAGGGGGAACCAAATCATACCCACTATGTTGAGAGGCACTCAGAGTATGGCAATGGGTGATTTCTTCCAACCACTTTCTGATAGTAATGCACATTCTGGGAAGTTCCAATGTGATAGCAGACAAATTGAGCAAGACTATTCTCATGCCTCACGAGTGGTCTCTGAACTCTGTAGTGGTGGATAGGATCTTCCACCAATTGGGCCAACCTTGCTGCAACCTATTCACTTCTCCCCTGAACAACAATTGCAGAAGTTACTTTGCCCTAATCCCCCCAGCAGGGGAATCAACCAGGGATGCTCTTCTCCACAATTGGCCTCCTGGTCTATTGTATGCCTTTCCCCCATTCCTCTGATTTTACAATTCCTGAAGAAAGCCAAAAAGACAAAGAATACCATAATCCTCATTGCCCCATTCTGGTATCAACATGTTTGGTTTCCTTCCTTTGACCTCATCTGTTACAGAAACCATTGAGTCTGGACCTGGTTCTGGATCTGCTAACTCACCAATGGTTCACCCAAATTTACAACACCTCAAGTTGACTGTATGGTTTCTCCAATTCCCATGATTACCAGGCATGCTTCCCTTTCATTGCCCGTCCACTGCATTATTATTGCACATCACAAGCCTATGACTAGGAAACCTTACTGTGCAAATGGAAAATATTTACCATATGGGCTTTAGATAAAGGACTTGATCCCTTTACTGCCCCAATCAAACACATCCTAGACTTTTGAATCTGGTTCCTCTGCTTTTACTATAAAAGTTCACCTAGCAGCAATCTCAAATTTTTATACTGGTTGGAACAACTCATAAATAATGTCTCATAAACTTCCCAAAGCATTCTTGAAAGGTCTGTTCTTACTGAGACCCCCTCTTTAAAGAACCACTGGGATTTGACTATAGTTCTTCAAGCATTAACACAAACCCCCTTTGAGCCGGCAGCATCTTGTCATTTGAAATATTTATCTTGGAAGACTTTATTTCTGGTGATGATCACCTCTGCAAGGAGGGTTTCTGAGTTACAGGCTTTATCATGCAGATCACCCTACCTAATCTTCCATAAAGACATAGTCCAACTAAGAACAAATCCATCCTTTCTTCCAAAAGTAGTTTCTGAATCAAATATCAATCAGACCTTACAACTGCCAACCTTTTTCCCTAATTTTTCCAATAAAGTAGAATATGCACTTCATTTACTAGATGTACACAACTACATTTTTATCTCCACAAAACTAAAGAGTTCTGAAAATGTGACCAGTTATTTGTAGCTTTCTCTTCTTTACAAATGGATTGTGCAGTTACCAAAGTTACCTTAGCTAAATGGTTGAGAGACTGCATCACATTCATTTATCAATCACAAGGACTTCAACTTCCCAAAACAATTAAAGCCCACTCTACAAGGGCTATTACCACATCAGCAGTTTTTCTTGCAAGAGCTTCACTGTATGACATTTGTGTGGCAGCCACATGGTCTTCTCACCACACCTTTATTGCACATTATAAATTAGACCAGGTCTCGAAGGGACGAGCATCCTTTGCCTCTATGGTGCTTCATAATATTCTTCCATGAGACCTCCCAAGGCAAATAAGTAGCTGGGGATTCTGTCCCACCATCAAGGATGAGATGAAGATTAACAACATCAGATAAAGATGTTATGTCTTAACATAACATTCCATTTGTGTTGTTTATCTTCATCAATCCTTGACATACCCACCCACCTTCCTCCATCATAAGGCTCTTAGTAGACCTCTCCAGTTCTGATCCATGTATGTACATAAATAGATATCCTAATTTCCTGGGTGCATTCTGCCATCTGGCAAATTTGATCTGAGGTAATCTCTGTGAGGAGCATTATAGGTAGAGCCTGGCTCAAGAGTTTGGAGAGCACGAGCTGGATAAACAGCTGAGTCAGTTCTGAGGATTCATAATTGAACCCACCATCAAGGATTGGTGAATATGAACAACACAGATGGAACGTTATGGTAAGACATAACTTCTTTTTATCAAATTCACATGTTCAGTTCTTTCCAAGCTATGTCTCCTCTAGCATAGCTATTTGCATGCTACATTTTTTAATTTAGTTCACTATTCTTTCTTTTAAGTATTTATCTGTGAGACAATTGACATTTAAAGACATTACAGAAATCATTGCATTAAAATGTTATTATTCCAAACTTTTATGTATAACACCTTTTTTGTTAAATCTCTTGTTCCAGCTTTTGTGTTACATGCATACACTGTTTGTCAGGTTGAACTTTTATATAATTTTTTTCTTGTCATATACATTTGAGCCTATGTCACATCTTATAAAACCTTTTATTTTATTGAAAACCCTCAAACAAAACAAACAAATAAACCCGCAATACCCTCTAAAACCTATTAATTTAATACTAATACACAAAAATGTGCACATCTTCAACTATTGAAGTTTTACCCTTCTAATAGGAGCAATTATCCCAAACTGATAGCCAGACTTACAGACTTGAGTTAACCTATAATAAAGGTTATTCATGCTAAGATGCATGTGCAGCCTGTGCTTCTACTAAATACTAACTGTTTTTGTCTGATCTTTATAGCTCCCCCAGCTGGGAAAACCCCTGAATGCTTTCAGAGAAAATTATCTGCTAGTCATTTTCTCTTTTCTTTTTTTCCCTAGCCAATCACTCTCAACCAGACTGTAACCAATTTCTCTTTATCAGATTGTCTCCATGGAGACATGAGAACCAGGCAGTCAATTTCTCTTATCAGATTGTTTCATTGCAGACATGAGGGCCAGATACAGAATTGCTACTAATCATGCATTCATTTGCTAGAAAAAAGCCTCATAATATTTAATATTCTTTTTCATTTACTTGCTTCCTCTTAAAACTCTTTTTTACTTAATTAATCTAAGGTCCTTAATCCAGTCATTCCTCCATGCAAAATGAAAAAGCACATTAATTTTACTTTTGTCATACTCTTTTAACCAGGCTTTTTTTTACACTGCAGTGCTTACATTTCTTAAAACTGAACAAAAAGAAAGAGGGAAAGGGGGAAGAAAGAAAATGAAGAACAGTGACACCTATTTATAATCCCCATTACACTTAAAAATAACTTTTCCCTCTTTTCCCCTCCCCAAAGCATTTTCCGAACATTAATGACATGAAATGGGTCATATACTTCAGAATTTCCCACAAATCCAACAAATTCTGAAGATTTTTTTGTTCTGTCATATTTCACAATTATAATTATTGCATTGTAATCCCACATTAAGTTATTGGTTTTATTACTGTTCATCTCCATCCCCCATATCCTGTCTCTGCTTCATTTCCAATGTACTCTTGATTCTTCAACTCTAATGCCCCCTTCCTTCTAACATTTTCCTTTGAAACATTAGAAGAAGTTTCACAGGTACAGTCTCTCTGTGGTCTGTATTACCAGAAGAACAAGAAGCAGAATTTCCTTCTGTTCACTTTTTGTTGGACAAACTTTTTTGTATTTCTTTCTTTGCATGTACTTCATCAAAAAATTATTTTGTTCCTGTAGGGAAGAATAGCTTGAAGATAGCTGGGTACAGCAGTTTGAATCTCACACGTGTCTCAACATTCCCTGAATAGTGGAATGAATTTACTCCTCTTCTTCCTGGTGTACAATGAATAATCATTCTCCACAAACACTCTGATGTCTCCCATTTTTAGTATTTTGTCCTTCTGCCACAATTTTGTCAGAATGAACTCCTTCTGCTGGTAGGATTGCATCTTTACTCTTAAAGGTCTAGAGTGCTTTCTCATAGCCAGGTTTGGAGCATACATACAACGTACCCTTTCAACTAAGAACTCCTGCTGTGGAATAGCAGTCTAGTTGCTTATTTGTGCTTTCATAAAATTAATGTAGTCTGTTCCTTCCAGCTTCTCTGGTGAAGCTCAATATTTTAGGATTTCCCTACATGCTGTGCCCTCTAATTCTATTATATTTTTGAAACATCTCTTTCTGAGCAATCTCATATCCAGCTAGCCTTTTCTTTATTTCAACCTCTGATTTGTGCAGCTTTATCACCTCATTTGAATATCTGTTTAATGTTTCTTCAGTTTTTTTCCAGCCTTTTGTTGTTTGTGTTCGTATACTCCATTAGTGTTTCATTTACTTTAACCAGGTATGTGTGTACTTGTCTTATATCTTCCTGTAGGTTACTGGAAATCATGTTTGGAGGTTGCATTGCTTTTTGCTGAACAGCTGCAGAACTTTGTCCAGTCAGTGTTTCTTCCTCACTTTTTCCAGGTGCTTTGTATTTCTTTTTGCCTGGCATCCAGGCAGTTACTACCAGCTACTGAAATTTACTTGTAAACACAAAAGTCTACTGGCATTTTATGCTGAGTTTCTGTTTTCACACTGGGAGTGCTAGAGTTAAGCTGTTACTCAGTGTGCAGCCATCTTGGAAGCCCCATGTCAGAATCCAATATTAATCAAGCTATCAACCTGCAAGTATTCTTTACAAATTTCTCAAATAAAGGAGACTAATGCTACACCTGTTGGATGTTCAAATACAATTATGGTTTTACTTACATAGAATGAAACATTTTAGAAATTCAGAACAATTGTTTGTTTCTTTTTCAGATCCGAAATTAGGCAAATCAGTCTCTAAAGTAACTTTAGCCAAATGGTTGACTGATTGTATTACCTTTGTTTATAATAACTTGGGCATGTCTTTACCCAAATCTACAAAGGCACATTCTACCAGGTCTATGATCCTTTTTTGTCTAGATCTTCACTGGATATTTGTGCAGCCACAGATTGGGCTAGCTTCGCTAATCCTATCTTTATTGCTCATTACAAATTGGATCTGGTCTCTAGGGGAAGAACAGCCTTTGGCTCAGTGGTACTCAGGAATATCCTTCCTTAAAGCCCTCCTGGAGTTTAGGTAGCTGTGGACTCTGTCCCAAGAGTTGAGGAATGAATGAAAATTGACACCAGATAAAGAAGTTATGTACTCATCATAACATTTTATCTGTGTTGTCCATTTTCATTCTTCCTCAGCTTCCCTCCCACCAACCCATGTCTTTTGGAAGGATTGAAGATGCTGAAGGAATGTTTGTTCATTTGTTTGAGTCCCAGATTTTTGTTATTTTATCCTATTATTTTACTTTTCTACAATAGTCTACAGATGTAAGGGGCAGCAAACAAGATCTGAGGCATGCTATGGACTAGGGCATTATGAGAAAGGAAGGAGCTTGAGAGTTTCAGTGATCCACTAGCTGGTAAAAGCGACCGTGTCAGATCCGAACTCGAGAGTTCTCAAGACCTGAGGAAGAATGAAACTGGATAACACGGATGGAACATTATGGTGAGTACATCATTTCTTTTATTAGATGCTTGTGTAGGATGAAGTGGTCAAGCTGTTAGGCTGTCTTGTAACGAAGATTATGTCTGTTACTCATTTGGACGAGGAATTCTTTTACAGTGTGGCTAGAAACTTTTGGATTACACAAAAAATTACCTTGAAGTTTAATGAAAAGGGGTAGAAAGACCAGAGAGTGAGTGTATAGTTCAAGTGTTTAATATGCAAATATATAACAAGCAGAACATACAGCTGATTACTGATGTGATATTAATGGAAGAGCAGGAGAAATTTTTAAAGGGAAATAAGGCAATATTTGAAGTGCAGTATATATGGACTCAAGGGGAATATGAACTGCTGGATTTGAGGCTTGTATATATTTAAAGACTGAAAATAACAATGTGGCACATTTGTGAAATTCTTTCTTCTGCAAACTCAGAGAAGTGTGATTCAGTATGGTGGTGAACCAGTGTGTTCCTTTGGATCTACTTTACAAGCTCAAAGGTTCAAAACTTTGAACTGCAAATGTTTGAGACTATAAGATCAAAGTTTTGAAACTTCAAAATTGTAATAAAAAAAATAAATAAAAACAAAAAACTTTTTTTTATGTTTTTTCAGGGGAGCAATCCCCCCTGCACCTTCCACACCCCCTGTTTAATAAATATACCAACTCCAAGATTGCATTACAGTGAGGAAAATGGTAAATTTCCCATTCCGTGCTGTACAGTGATCTCCATTCAAAACTTCAGTCTTATGGTATCGACCATTTGCAGTTAGAAGTTTAGAAACTTCAAGCTTGTGAAGGGAATCTGTTCCTTTTTTGTGGTGAAAAAAGATCACTTGGGTAGAAACTGTTGAAATAAGAGTATGTGTATAATGTGGGGAGATATGCAACTGAAACAATTTGTAAAACATTGTTGAAAATGAAATACAAGTGATCATTTTTGTTTAACTACATTGCGGAAGTCACTAAAGAAGAAGAAGAAGAAATTCAGCAAAATGAGTGTACAAAAGATGTAATAATCATCATAATACAGTGTTACTTAATAGGAAGGAAGATGGGGAAGAAGATGAGATGAAAATTGTGGATGTAAAGAGTGAGGGCTTTATTAAATATAAAAAGCTTGTCTTCAGAGAAATAATGACATGGAAAGGTTTTGAAACTGAAAATAGATATGAGGGTTTGGAAAATAAAGAAGTAAGATAATTTACTGAATAAAGTCCTGTGAAAGAAGAACAGACAAATACAACTATGACAAGAGTAAGAGAAAAAGAGGAAGAATCAACATTAAACTGAGGAACTCTTAATGGGGACGTATTGTATATTACTGTTAACAATTAACTGTTCATTTATTCAGTGGTATAAGGAGAAGTGAAACATTGTCTTGATGTAAGATATATAATAGATACTGTGCTTACAAGATATAAGACCTCTTTAAAAAGGACAAAGGAAACTGAAGTATTAAGGGGAAGAGAGGTAATATGCTCTTTTACAAGTGATGAGGTCCCAGGGGTGACTATATTTATAAGAAAAGGAGAGACTACCAGGAATTTCAATATTGTATTTTATTAATAGGTTTTGGATGAGTCTTGATGGCAGACATATTGTAGGAGCAAATACTGTACAGAATTCTTGTGACATATACATACAAGGATTAACAGAAATAAATGAGCTGTTGAATATGCTCGTGTATATTTATAAAAATATATATTCAATCAAACCAAACCTATAAATTACAAGTCTCACCCTACTATCACTTTTTCATTTTACAAGCACATTTCTCTTCTTCTAAGGCTGTTTCATCATGCATCTTAATTATATAAGAAACAAATATTGGCATCTCTTTTTTGTCATTAAAATAAAACAATGTGAAAAAACTGATAAAAATAAAGGAGTACATGTATAAAATAACTATAAGGATTTTAATTAGTTTAGTGCTTTTGTCTAGCAAACTTTTGCAGAAACGTCTTCAGAGCCAATTCCGTCATTGTTTTTATCACATTTAGGCACTTCAAATCAATTACAAGGTAAACCTGACAACCAGTCAGATTAACAATTCAATAAACATTCATTAAAGGTACATAAAAGACTATAATGCTGAGTTTTTTCTCCTCCTCCTCCTTGGATATCTAAATTTACTATGTCTAGACGAAAAAGTAACAACTCACTAAACCCATCACATGTGAAGGAATGTCTGTATAATGCAGTCTTCATCTGTTTATTTCTAATTGCTAAAATATGTTCATAAATTCTTTGATCTAATCTCCTAATGGTTTTGCTCAAATAAAATGCTTCACATTTGTTACACTCAGCTAGGTAAACCAGTCTTTGAAGTACATGTGTAGTGTTCTTTAAACACTTTGTAGTTCATGGAGAGACATGATTACCCTCCACAATCAGTGAATAGACAACCTTGTTAAACAATTTCTAATAGCAAAAAAGTGATTTGTATGGTTCTGTTAAGTTTTGTTAAAACTGTTAAGCTCTAGTCTCATACTGGAACATTAACAGTGGTAAACAGGAATCATAAAACAACAACTAGAAAAAAAAATAAACACTTCATTCACCTTTTTTGTATGAATGAAGTGTTCAACCTGGTTCTAAAGCTTTTTCCACATATTGCCTCTATCTATGGTGTCAGCTCTCTGTTTAACACTTGTAAACCTGTTATACTTTTTAACACTGCAAAACAATTATCACATTTTCATTTTTCCTCTAACTTTTGTTGTACATGGATACAGGTTAAGTTCCATGTACTATAAAAAAAATTATAATTGGGATTCACTGGAGACATGGATGTCAAGCAAGTCATCTCTCTAGCTTTACACTTGTACATTTCTTGACCTCTATGTTTTGAGCACATAACATACTGGTTATGATTGGAAACCCGATCAACATGTTGGCTATGATTGTTAACACTGGAAACCTGATCATAATACTCTGTTTGTTACTCAGGTGTAACAACTTTTGGTTCACAGAAAAATAAACATATAATGTGGCTTTTGTCAACAATGTAGATTTATTAATGATAGTTTTTGTGCTTGAGCTTTTATTTTTTTTTCTAAAAATAAATATTTTTTTAATAGTTAATAGTATGCAGTTCACCGCTTTCTCTATGTACAAAAGGTTTTATTGCATCATCCCTTAAAGATCATGTGCAACCTTTTTTGCACATCATGACTGCATTCTTTCTCTTTTTTTCTGGGATGATCGGATGACCTCCTGTTCTTCAAATCCAGTTTACTGGATATTCTGTTGTTTCATTTTACTGTTATTTCTTTCTCTCAAACTTTGGCACTCCACAGATTTATGAGGCAGTACTTCCTGTCTTTATATCATCAAAGTGGCAAGTGTGATGATGCAAAGTTAGATCTTTCCTGCACTTTCTGTATTAGTAGGCTGGGTCTGTTTCCTCTTTTTTTTTTTTTTTGTAAGTAAATATCACGTTAATGCTTTCTCTAAAGAAGTCCTGTAGAGAACAAAAGCTCTCAATACATTAAAGAGTTTGTCTTTAGATTCACCTGGTTCAGTGTTTTTTTTTTAATCATTTTTTGCTGCACATGGGCAGTATGCCCATTTATTAAAGGAATGGGTTTTGCATTAGCATGAATTTTCTAGACAAAATGACCTATAAACTATGAAAAACGATGTCGAGCATTAGTATCTGACTGTAATCCTTAGTGATTTACTAGAAAATCAAAAGTTTGGAGAGATGGATAGGGTAAAAAATGAGACAAAATCAGGGGCATACTGCAACAGTCATGGACAGACGAAAGGTAGGATTCAGTGACAATAGGCAAAATCAGAGACAATTAAGAGTTTGTGACTTTGTGCTGCATGCGATGCGCTTGTGTAACAGCAGAGGGAGCCTTCACATTTGTATTCACATTAAAAGAATGCAGAATGCAGGAGAGTATGAAGTCTGGATTTACCAAAAATGTGTAACTAAACTTAAAATTGAAAATTAGACAAAAAATACAAGTAAAACTGCCCCAATCTGAAAATCCACTCTCTGTACACCTTTCTCCCTCTTGCTGACTAGGTAATGGACTCGACTGAACCCAAAGTGATGTCATCATGTCAGCAAGGAAGAACTTCCTGCGTACATGCTATGGCTACGGAGTGGATTTTTTAAGACATCTTCCTTAAAAAAAAAAAAAAGTTAGAATGCAAACTTAAATGACAAAAAGACAGCAAAAGTAAGCAACTACTGAAGAAATGCATTTTGAGAACAGATGCGTTTCTTTAATTTTGAAAGTTTGCACATGATCTTTATCACAACCTCATTCTTTGCTCTTTGAATATTAGACTCTGAATAACCTTGTATTAAAAAGTCCAAATGTATACTGTCTTAAGTCTTGAGTCACAGGAGTTTACTTTTTGCACTAACTCATACTAGTAATAATCATGATTGTCAGATTTTAAGAGGAACTGGAGTATTCTCATCACCTCGTATGAAGTGAGGAAAATTATAGGTGATAGCCCTTCCTTTACTTTTATGGATAAGAAAAATCTCAATAGAGAAGAGGACATCTCTGTTATTCTCACCTAGCAGACAAAAGAAAAACTATTAGACTGAGAATAGGTGCATTTCCCTGTCACAACTGCTAACACTGCAAATATTTTAGTACGGCAGACTATTTTATATGCCCACCTACTGCTAAGAGATTCATGATTCACTTGTACACTGACTGAGAGTATAAATATTGTCTGTTTAGTAAAATGTATTCAATGTATGTCCTTCTGTATTGGTAAAACCAACAGAAGGCTTAGGGATTGTACTTGTGAATGCATCTATGATATAAAAAGGAAACATTATTATTAATCCAGTAGCTGAACATTGCATGACTTTGTGTTCAGAACCTGCTTTTGAGTTCATTGTTTTATAGTAGGCATCCTTCAATCCCAGAAGATCATGGGTTTGCACCTCTATTGGACTGATATAAGCAGCGTCTTCTGTGACTGTGCAATCCAGTCCTGGAGTGGCAGTCCTTTTTTACATTCTGAGCAGCAGTAGGCAGATGTCCATCTGCTGTCATGGGCATGGATCTTCTTAAGGGCTGTTTTATCCTCTGCTGTCCTTGCCAAAGTGGTTTCATAAATAGCGAGAGCTTCCTTCACTTCCTGTTTCCATGCATACCTGTCTGAGGTGAGAGAATACCAGGTGTTAATGCTGATGGAGAGAGTGCTGAGGTCACACTTGCATATGTCTTTATAGCCCAATTTGGGTCACTCTTTTGGCCTCTATCCAGACTCCAGCTCTCCAAAAAGGAGGTCTCTCGATATTTATCAATCTGTAATGAGTGAGACGTGACCTGGACAGTGCATATGTCTCTGTTTCAGGACAGTGAACATGGAGGTGATGCCAGTCCTCTTAAGCACTGTGTTTTTGGAGATCTTGTCCTGCCATGAGATACCAAATATGTGCGTAAGGTAGTGCGTGTGGAATACATTGAGCCACTGCTCCTGCATTGAACACAGATTCCATGTTTTACTGGCATATGGTAATGTGCTCAAAACACAGGCTGTGTAAACCTGCGCCTTGATGTGCACAGTGAGCTTAATATTAGCCCATACTCTTTTTTTGCAGCCTTGGAAACATTGTGGCAGCTTTTGCAAAGCACTTGTTGATCTCACTATCAAGTTACAAGTTGTCAGTGATTGTATTGTGAAGGTACACAAACTCATTGACAGCCTCTAGCTCATAGTCCCTCACCTTGATTGATGGCTCATTGTCCACATTTTGGCTGATAACTTGGATCTTCTTTAAACCGATTGTGAGGCCAAATTCTATACATGCATCCATAAAGTGAGTTAACAGTGACTGAAGTTCTTGCTGAGTGTGAGCTACAATAGCTGCATCATCAGGAATTCCCTTAGATGCTTCATAAGTACCCTAGTCTTTGATCTAAGCCTCGACAGTCTGAAGCGGTTGCCGTACATTCTGGTTCGGAGAAAGATACCCTCTGTAGGAGTTCCAAAAACAAATTTCAATAGAACTGAAAAAGAAGGTACCAAACAATGTTGGAGCCAGCACACCCCTGCTTTACTCCACTGAGAATCTCAAAAACTTTGGATGTGGATCAGTCGCACATAATCGTCCCCTTCATGCCATCATGGAAGGCCCTGATAATGCTAAGCAGTATTGGAGGACAGCTGATCTTCTCCAGACCTGCAAACAGACCTTTCCTACTGATGAAGTCAAGTAACCAAGCCCAACAGTGAAAAATAACACTGCCTTGTGATTTGTCCCTGGACAGTAATCCAGCTCTGCAACAGGACTGTGGGGAAGGAACATCTGCAGATATGACAATTCACAGGAATGTTAACTTGGGAACATTGCACACAGGTACTGATTTAACTGTCAATACTCACAGTTTAAGTGATTTTTTAAATCAACGTACAATTTTGATGAGGCAAGTAATTTTGCTAGTCCTGCTTTTACAAGTAGTGACAAGAATGACAGTGAACTTACTTTTAAAGCCAGGTTGAATAAAATGGAAAAACTGGTTTTAAAATTTAAATCATTACAAATGGACAACTCATTTTTGAGACATTGCATTGCCAATAAGCGGGTCCCTAGAGGACTGCGCCTTTTAAAATACCCGAATGGTGTTACATTCGGGTCCGTGTTTCATCTTGAATTATTGGACTTTTTTGATAAAATGGGTTGTACACTAATGGAACTCATTATCAAGGAGAATTCAAGGAATCTGAGCTCCATTGAAGAATAAATTGAGAATTTAGATGCACAGTTAAGAAATTATTTGCTTTTTAATCATAATATTGACAGTTTTCAACATATTTTTGTTAAAGTGGTGGAGCAGGAAATATTTCTTTTTTCCAGAAAACAGAAAAAATGTTAAGGGACATTAAGGACCATACCAACAAGGATGTTTACCCTAGACCACCAAAAAGTACTGGTATTTTTAGTTCCAGTAATGACAACGGTGAAGAGAATGATGGTGTTGATCCTAACAATGGTCAAGATAATGTCAACAATGACCAGAATGACCCTTGGAGGTTGAAAAAAATTCACAAAAGGTTCAGAAAAAGGAGGGGATGGTTACCCTACCTCTAGGGACAGTCAAAAAACACAGGTTTTCGGAATTCTCATTGGAAATGACCTCAGAATTAGTAGCTGACAACATATTTGATGGCAATGACCGTGTTGATGTATCTGACAACATTTATGAATTTCAAGGTAGTAAAATTTACGATTTTTCATCACTTCTTGTTTCTCCCGTGTTTGGTTCATTGCTCCAACATGGTTTTAAATATGTACCATCCAACAAACCTGATTTGGTTGATGTGGTAACGGAACTCAAACTTTTTACTAGAAAATTGAACCTCAAATGTATATTACCTCCTGATGAGCAAGGATCTGCAAAGTTCTAGTACTTTCAACCCTCCATTAATCCCTAGTATACATCTTTTTGAGCAATTATGTGAGCAAAGCATCAGGGAATGGCATTCTAACAATATGAGATATAAGTTCTACAACCTTTCGAGTGAAGAGAGGGAACTTATGCATAGACTTGCCAGTGATTCCTGCATACGAATTATGAAACCAGATAAAGGAGGGGGCGTTGTCATTATGGACAGAATCTTGTACTCCTAAAAGATGCTGGAATTTTTACAAAATAGTAGATTTTTTGTTGAGGTATAATGAAATGAGGTGAACATTGCCTATAATACTATAGACCTCAGTTTGGAAGACATATTTATTACATTTGATCTACCTCTTCACGTCAGACAATTTCTGACTGTTTGCAAGCCTAAGATCCCAGGAATTTTTGGCATTCCAAGATTCATAAGTCAGTTATTGACCCTCCATTGTGACCTATAGTGGCATCAGTGGGTTCGAAGGCTGAACCATTGGCAAAATTTGTTGACATTAAATTAAAAACTTTTTTGTGAACAAAAGTTACAGCTTAAAAGATTCATGGCATTTTTTGAATTTGATTTCAGGGTGTCCTTTTTTGCCTAGTGCTTTACTGGTGACCATTGATGTAAAGGACCTTTTTTCAGTAATTCCCCATGATGAAGGACTGGACTAGTTCCACCAAGCTCTGGTTAAAGGCTCGAACTTGACCAACAATGAAATTAGTCTTGTATGTCAGATTATGGAACTCATCCTGACTAATAATTTTGTAAACTTCAAAGGGGAATACTACAAACAACATACGGGCATTGCTATGGGGGCCACTTGTGCCCCCTTCTTTGCCAATATGGTCCTATGGTTTTGGGAAACCAATTTTGTCTTAAACTCAGCATTTGCACCCATGTGGGTTTGTAGCTGAGATTTTTGGACGACATTTTTATTTTGTGAAAAGTAAGTTTGGAGGACTTAGAAAACTTTATGGACTTCCTTAACCACTCTACTGATTTTTTGGAGTTCATTCATCACTATCATAACAACTCAGTAGATTTTTTGGATGTGACTCTTTATAAGAATTTGGAGAATTTCAGATATGAATCTAATATATATATATATATATATATATATATATATATATATATATATATATATAGGAAACCAACCTTTTCTAATGCCTACTTACATTTATCTAGCCAGCATCCGATCTGACAAATGAAAAATTTAATAAAAGGTCAGTTAATTAGGCTAAAAGGTCAGTTAATTAGGCTATGTAGATTAGTTTCAGATGATGAAGTGCTCAAAGTAGAGGTTGAGAAATTGGTTAGTATGTTCCTTGAAAGGGGTTATCCCAAAGATTTTTTGGACAGCACCATTGATTATGTTATGGAAAACAGGGGTGTTAGATATAAGCCTTTTTTATGCAACAATGATGTGGGTACCAACTCTATTAATTTTGACGGTTAAGGAACTAACACTCAATATGACCATCATAATTCATCACAAGTATTTGTTTTGCAATATAGTCCAGATATTTATTTATTACAAAACACAATTAAGAAACAGTGGGCAACTGTTTATGGATCATTGGGGCTTATGGGTATGTTGGGTCCTGAACCCAACTTTGTTTGCAAAAACAACAAATATTTTAAGTACATTTTTGAAACCAACAAGCAAGAAATGAATGGTCACACTAATGGTTGTGGAATGAAAAAATATGGAGCCTGTCGACACTGCAGGTATATCCTGGAGGTTGATAGTTTCCCTGTTCAAGGTTGCCCATATTTGCTTACTGTTAAAGGTAAATATGGTTGTAATACTAAGGGAGTTGTTTACATCAGCTTTTGTGCCACCTTTCTGCATTTTATATTGACAAAACCAATAGCCCCTTACGTATGAGAATTTACCAACATCTTTATGCTATTAAGAGCAAAAATACAAGTAATGCACTTTTTAAACATTCCGTCATATGTCCTGGTTATAAGAAATTTGTGTTTATTATCCTGGAAAAGGTGGGTGCACTAGATTGAGGGGGTGGCTGGGAAACCTTAGTGGAGAAAAGGGAACTGTATTGGCAAGTTCTCTTAAATGCCACTACCCCCCCCCCCCCAGGCTTAATGAGTACGTATAAATCAAACCCATTTTAAAGTTAAAAGCAGGTACTGTTTGATTTTTATTATGAAATAATATGCACTTTTTTGTATCTAAATTACACAATGCAATTTTATTATTGGCATTTATATCTATGGATGTATATATGTTTTTAGTATTCAACATGCACTAGGATTTTATTTGTTATGAAGGCAACAAAGTGTTTTGTATTTTGTATTTTGGCTCCACCTTTCTTAGTAAGTGAGATGTTGCACAAGATGCTGTATAACATGCCTTGCTGTTGGGCGCGACCCCCTCAAGGAAGTGAGGTTTAGCTTTTTATGGTATTTAAAGGATGTGAGGTAGTGCATTTGTTTGTCTGATGATGTTTCTGTAGGATTGGAAATGAAAGTGCTTACATTTGGTTTATTAAAACACTGTTTTGTGGCTTTGGAGCAGCGTTTTTTCTCTTTCTACTGATGAAGTCAAATGCCTTGGTCAGTTCAATGAAGGCAGTATGCTGAGGTTTGTTCTGCTCCCTGCACTTTTCTTGTAGTTGCCTAACAGAGAAAACCGTGTCTACAGTAGATCGTACGGTTCTGAACCCACACTAAGACTTGGGGTAAACTGTCTTTGCAAGAATGTGGACCTTCGTCAGGACAACACAGGCAAACAGCTTCCCCACAGTAGAGAGAAGGGAGATGCTGCGATAGGTTTTAGAATCACTTTTGTCACCCTTATTCTTATATATAGTAACTATATTAGCATCCCTGATATCTTGTGGTACACTACCTTCTTTCCGTTACTGCAAAGTATTGCATGCAGCTCTAAGATTACGGTTCCTTTGGCATATTTAAGGATTTCTGAGGGAATACCATCTTTAATGCATCATTGAGTTCCTTCAAGGTGAGCTCAGCATCGAGTTCAGTTATAGGTGATAGATGCTCAATGGCATTCAGGGCTCTCTCTGTAACTACGGTCTCTCTGGCATACAGCTACCTAGTGTTCAATCTCCTTGTTTCTGTCCTTCAAGACCTCTCCTGTGGCCGACTTAAATGGGGCAATCTTCCTTTGTGATGGACCAATGGCTTGCTTGATCCCATCGTACATTTCTCAAGTTACCAATGTCTGCAGCCGGCTGAATCTTGAAGCAAAGGTGGAGCCAATAATCATTTGCATATCAATGGGCTACCTCCTGCACTTGACTCCTAGCACACTGGAGTGCCTACAATTTCTCCTCATTAGGCGAGGACCTGTATCTCAATCAGGTGTCTCAGCATTTCAGTGTTGGCTTCAAAACAATCAGCACACTTGACTGTCTTCTTCCCAAAGATAGATATTACAGTGCTATAGACAGCATCCCATAGTTTTTCCCCATATCTTGCTGGTGTTAGTGCCATCCAGGTAGAGCAAAGCCTCTTCAAGTACTTGACCAAACTTGCATACTTCTGAAGGGTCACGAGTCCTGCTTGTGTAAAGGCATGGCCTTCTTTCCTTTTTAAAGCAAAATAACCTTCACATCTGGATGTTGGTGGTGGTTGGTGTCACAGTCTGCGCTGTGGTAACTGCATGTTACCCTGACACTACCTAAATTGTTGCATTTGGTAAGGACAAGGTCAAGTTGGTTCCAATGTTTCGATCTTGGGTGTTGCCATGAAACTTTATGCTGGGGCTTAGTATTGAAGAAGGTGCTGGTTGTGCAGAGGTCATGTTCGGAACAAAGTTCAAGGAGATGCAGTCCATTTTCATTCATCTTTCCTGCTCTGAACTGTCCCAGACAGGATGGCCAGTTGTGATGGTCACTGCTAACTCTGGCATTAAGTTGCCAAAAATGATTAATGGTTAATGGGAAGGGACCTTACTGATGGCAGTACTAATTTCATCATAGAACTTGTCCTTGATTTCCTGGGTAGAAGTTAAAGTAGGGACATTTTGCAGCAAGTATTTTTAAACTGTAGAAAACAATTGGATGTCTGTGTTAAATGTCCACTATCTCTCCAAGTTTAAATGAAATCTGTAACCTTAAGCAAGCACTAAAAACAAGAATTCTGAAGTATAAACAATTACTTAACTATTAAGTCATGTGATTCATTATGTGATTAAAGATTATGTATATTGTTAGTGAAGTCTGTGCTTTTATTACTTGAGAAACGATGATGGGAAAGTGAAGACTTGTATTTTTGGTTTTAATAAATATTGTGTTACTCAACAGTTTCTTTTTCATGTATAGTATGACTATGAAATGTGGTCATTTAACCATTTAACCTGCTGCAGCTCATTGGTGCCTTGCTTCTTTATGTTTATATTATTATACACATTGTCAGATTGTTATTTTGTTACTGTCGTTACTGCTCTAGAAGTGATCATTGACAGCTGAGTGTTACTCGTGTACTGCATTGTTCCGAGTACAGCTTAGTGTTCAGGCTTGATGCAGTTTACTACATTGCTGTATATATATATATATATATATATATATATATATATATATATATATATATATATATATATATATATATGTGTATATATGAGTTCCTGCCTTTTGATTGAACATTTAAAATAATGCTTTGAACATTGAAACAACTTTAATACCAATTGCCTATATTTGTGGGGTTCAGGAGTTTGCTCTTTCTCCTATGTAGTGCAGTCTCAGAGTTGATATACATATCATTTGAGGGTGGTACATGGGGTTTTGCTGCCCTCCCCCACATAAGAGCTATTTGTTTGTTTTGTTTTGATTTTGATATTTAGTGTTTTGAACCTTTGAGATTTTGACATACATAGAGAGCCACACACACACACACACACACACACACACACACACACACACACACACACACACACACGTGTGAAGGGATAGCTGGAAGTTCAGGTAAGTATTTATGTGTAAGGGTTTTGGTTAGGGGATTTAGTGTGTATATGTGTTTGGTTACTGTAATCTGTGTGTGCAAGGGGAATGTAGCTTGTATGGTGGTGTTTTTGTGTGTTTGTGTAGTACGACTGTGGAGTTAGCATTTTTAAGTAGAGGGGTGGGGGGCAACACAGCCCCCCACATGGGGGGTGCAGGGGGGCTTGCTCTCCTGCTTGTATATAGTGTAGGGTTGAGTGTTTGTGTGTTTGGGAAAACTGTGTGTGTGTGTGTGTGTGTGTGTGTGTGTGTGTGTGTGTGTGTGTGTGTGTGTGTGTGTGTCTGGTGTATGGGTAGTGTAGTGTTCGCAATTTTAATATTCGCGCTTCTGGGGTTTCGGGATTGTCAGGTTTCAGCTTTATTATCTTAAAATTGTGAAATTCGATATTTCAGGATTTCGGGATTATAAAGTGAATATATATATATATATATATATATATATATATATATATATATATATATGATTATTACACAGCTAGCAAATTCATTTACCAGTTTTAATTGTATCTGAAAGGCCACCTTTTCATTGCCTTGTATGGTTTTAACACTCATTTTTAAAACAAATGCTTATGCTTTGTGTGTCAGTCATGGGCTAATCCTTTATGCTAAGAAATGTAACATAGTCTCACATTATCAGTGATGTATTTAAGTAGTTTCTTTTGTATGTTTCAAGGATTATGATGAAGTCTTATGAGGTTTAAGAGACAAAAATAATTAATCTAATAAAATATGAATTCCTGCAGCCAGTTGTATGTTGTTTTTTTTCAGCTTTAATGTTTTATAGTATCCTTTGGTTGTTGTTGTATCTTTTGGCTTTTCCCAGTTAGGAGTCGCCAGAGCAGAACTCCGGTCCACTAATGATTGGCAGTAGATTTTTACGTGCCGAGTTGCCAGCCCTGATGCACATCCTTCAATGAAGGTACGCCCATTCACGCATGTCTCCACACAGAAGACGCTCTAGCTGAGAATCGAACAGGACAACGTCTTACTGTGAGGCGACAACGCTGCAGCAGCACCACCACCGCAGTTATAGTATCCTTTGGTAAATCTCGTAAAACCACTGCATACCATATAAAAAACATTAGGCTTAAATCTGGCCTAGCAAGCAGGGACTTGGGTACATGTGTTGATAACATACTCCCCACTGACACCATGTTTCTGTTGTGGTTAATAAATCCTTCTGCCTTGCACAACTTATCCTTCATAGTATTATCCCATGAGTCAAAGAAGTTACAGTCTCAGTGTATTTTTCCAGTAGTAGGTCTGTCACTGAGTATAATATTCCTTTGGCATGTAACTCACTAAGTACCTATGCCAACTCTGGAGTCCTCAATATTTGCTCACCAAGATGATTTCAGGTCTTAGTACACTTAGATACTAGGATAAGCTGAATCCCTATTCCCCTACTTAGCCTTGTGCAAGCTTTTAGGGGTTATCTGTGCATCGCCTTACATATTATGAATGGCCTGAACTGTTTGAACTCCTTTACTTAAGCAGAATCAGTAGTAAAGCAAATACCTATTCCCTGATATCCAAACCTATGCTACCACACTTACAGTGCCAAGTAGCTTGAGAGTTACATGATCCAAAGTATCCCTCATTTCCAGAACAGGCTATAATTACCTTTTCAGTAGAATAGTGCCCTAGCAAACTTTAAAATAAATCTGGATGAATGAATGGGTGATCACAATTTTTACCTGGGATATCTGGGGAAATCTACTTAGTGTGGGTAAACCATTAATCTGCCATTGATATTGGGTGGTATAGCTGAGCTTCCCAATGGTCTTCTTGACTGTAAGATTAGGAGCCTATTTGCATGCACAGCTAAGCTATTGGTATATTGTAAATTTCATTATGTTTGTTTTACTGTAACAGAACTTGGGTTCAAGCACTTTAATAAACTTAAATTAATATATTACACACACACACACACACACACACACACACACACACACACACACACACATATATATATCCACACACACACACACACACACACACACACACACACACACACACACACACACACACACACAAAATACATGGATGTGGGGTGTGCATATACATATATGTAATTCCTAGTCTGTTACACCGTAGTAATGTCTTACAGCAATGTCAGCTGTGAAATATACTTATATACAGTTTTGCATTTATAAAGAAGTTTTAGAATGTGTATTTAAGCATTAATAATGTATGCATTTTTGTAAATGTTGGTTAATGTCTTGCTTATTCAGTGTCACCATTTGGTTATGTTTTATACATGCAGTTTTTGTCAGATGCTGTTTTTTGTACTCCTGAGTGCATTTCTTACATGATGTTGCCTTTGCCTTTGTTACTGGGTCATGAAAAGGGTCCCTTACTCAGTTAACAAAGTGGTATAAATGTGTAAATAAATAAATGCATGGACTCAGTGTGCGATAAATGTACTGTAGGCTTAGGGAATGAGTTTCACAGTTAGTGGGAACCTACCAGTCACAAATTAGTTCCCCAATCTTAGTGTACAAGGTGTTTCATATACCACACAATCCATACCCTAAATATTCCGTTCGTCCTTTTTTTTCTGTAAATGTTTCTTTATGCAATGTAATGTTGCACACTGACTTGCCACGAGTGCAAATAAACTGTTACTAATGCACCAATAGTGTAGATAAACATGAATTATCTACACATTGCATCTGATAAGTATTTTTATAGCAGCCTTCACTTTGGGGTCCGCTGTTGAAATAAATATGTATTGACTGAGGATGTTGACTCTACAAATATATGATATGGCATATTTTTCTTTATTGTATATTTGTCAGTTCTGTAAGATACCGGATGTTTCAAGTATTTTGGTTTAAGGAGAAATATCAATGCACTTTTTTAACCTGAAGTCTTATCCATCAACATGTTTGTTGACTTATTTCCTCTGAAATATTCTGCATTTCTATTACCCAAAGGCAGAAAGGAAAATCATGTTATTCTATGTGCTCTGAATTCTTCAAATCTTATTAACCCCCTCAGGACAGCAGTCATGGCTGATTGCAGACAGTCTCATGTTTATCATTGGGTTAAACTGTAGACAGCCCATCTATAATTTTCAGTGCTAGATTGTCATATTATAGGACCACAATTCCGCATTCACTGAGTCAGTTTACCATTTTCTCTGCTGCTGTGATACAGTCACTTAAGTGGGTCAACTAGGGGACTTAAATTACTTGAGCAATGATTGGCACACTTGCACTTCTAAATATAGTTATGCTCAACATTTCCTTGACTTTGTTAACACCAGTGTATTTAAGCACATTGTAAAACTATCCACTAAGGCTATATAGCATCTTTGGCCTTGTCCTTACCTACTTACTCCTTGCCTGAACCCCACCACACATCTTCTCATCTCTGGTGAAATCTGACCATAAACTGATACTCTTCCAGAGCAAACCTACTTCAGCTTGTAGAAAACATATGCAAAATTCCCAATGACCTCTTGCAAGTAGACACAATTGAGAGGGCTGACACATTCATCTCCAACTTTTCCAGCACCAAAATGGCTGCATAGAAAAGTCAGTATACATCTGCCCTAAATATAATGGTAATTAAAAAAAAAAAACTCTCTGTTAGGAGTTACAACTTATTTTATAAAAGAAGGAAAATAATGAAAAGTTGCAAGAAATTGAAGCTCTTCTATTTAAAACCACACTGAGTTATGCCTGCAAGGAACTTATGAGCACTATTAGAAAATGTAAAGCAGAATACAAACTTAAGGTTGCCATGGATAACACAGAAAACTACAAATCCTCCTCCTCCTATGTCAGTAAATTAAGGAATAATGTCCAAGTAATGCACTGAGAGCATCCATAACAATATTGCATGCTCTGATCCCAAAGATATAGCCAGTATATTAGCAGGCTAACGTAGTGTGAACTTTACCCCACCTAACAACATTTTTGCTTCCACTACCCTAGAAATTTTATTTTCCCTTGAAATCACCTTGGAACAAATCTTAGAATCCCTGTCAAAGGATAAAAATAATACTTCCATGGGACCTGAGAACATACCAGGCTGCATTCTCATCAGTGCCAAGAACACAGTATCTTAACCTTCTACTTAAATTGTTTAACCTCAGCCTGTCGACGGGGTTTGTGGCTAATGGCTGAAGAACAGTTACTGTGACTCTCCAACACAAGGGTGGCCCCCACTGCACACCCAGGTAATTATAGGCCTATCAGCTTCACCAGCCTTATATGCAAAGCTATGGGACATGCTGTAACAGAGCTCATTTATGCAGACATAGGCAACATAGCTGAACTAGACCCTAAACAGTTTGGCTTTGGGGGGGGGGGGGGCAGGTCCTGCCTCATGAACCTAGTAAGCTTATTTGAAAAGGTTACTGAGACTGTGGACAATGGCCACTCTCTGCATACTGCTTATCTTGATCTGGCCAAGGCTTTTCACACTATCTCCATGCTGGAGCTATTGAAAATTAGACAAACATAATGTAAATCTCTATGTTGTTTGCTGGATTGTAAATTGACTATCCAACAGATCCAAAGCTGTGAAAGTTGCTGACACTTTCTGAATGTAACATTGTAATGAGTGGTGTGTTACAAGGATCTATGATAGGTCTCTTCTATTTTGCAGACATCTAGGTCAATATCCTGGAAGTGTGGTTGACCAAGTTTGCTGATGACTGCAAGTTGGGTACTATTATCTGCTCATCCACTGGTACTACACAACTTTAGCAGAGGTTGGAATGTGCACATACCTGGTTTACTGAAAACAGTCTGAAGTCAAATGCAAAAAAGTGCAGGCTAATAGCACTCTGCCAAAAAGATGCTTTTACATCATATGTTACAAATGGTACCCCTCTTCAGACAGAGGTCATATGAGACCTGGGTACTTATGTGGACAACTCTTTCTCATTTGATCATCATATTTCAGCTATCTGGCCAAGTTATTTACCAAGGGAATATATTCAAGAGGCAAACCAGTAGTGTATTCTTCCCTTATCAAACTTGAATACAGTGCCCTCTTTTGTATGTATACATCCAAGCATATTGCTGAGCTATAAAGACCCCAAAGATTTCTAACCAAGAAAATTAAAGGTCTTAAATCCTTAAGCTATCCTGAAAGATTAGCACAGCTGTCCTAGCTGTCCTTATACTCAGTAGCCTCAGGAATAATGAAGTCACCTGTGTCTAGCTTTTCCAGCCTCGAAGGACCCAGGCTTATATGACCTCCTATAAACACCTGTAGCACAGAGCAAAATCTACATCAAAACCAAAACAATACTAGCTAGAAGGATGGGTTACTAACAATGCATATTGTCAGCCTATGGAATAAGTTGCCACTACAAGTCAAACAAAATACTGCTTTGGCTACCTTTAAGGCTATTCCTGGTGACTGGATTGGCAGACACAAATTTACACCAGACTTATTATATAAGGACCCACTTGATTTGTGAGATAAGCAGTATTAAGTATTAGACAAGGGTGGCAAGAACTTTTAAGTTTGTCTCCTTAAAGGTTTATATGGCTAAGCATCTTATTGTCTGTCTAGTAATATTCCTGTGTTACTATGTTCTACCATATAGTTAAACCTGGGGAGTTTGAAAGGCTCTTGGTAATCCCAGACACATCTTTTACACTGGTAATAGGGCTTCCTGTCACACTAAGCTTTGGCTGAATGCACCACTAAGTGTTTTACTCTGTGGAGGCAATTGGTTAAGTACTGTCCACAGACCTTGAACTGAGGCATCTGCCTGTACAATAAATTCCTGACTGTTATTAAGGCCTGTTCAGACAGTGAGTACACTCTTAGTGTATCTTTCAGTTCCTGAAATTTCTGATCACAAACTTTTTTTTTTTTTTAGATCTTTGAGTGCAGTAGGTCAAATTTTCTTTAATACTATTCAGTACCCAGAATCACTCCCACCTGCCTTTTAGTTTTAGCATAAGGGAAAATCATAAGTTCATAGGTGTGTACTAGGCTAGTGGCTCTGGAGCCTTTACAAGCCTAGCCCATAGAAGTGCCCTGGCATTGTGCTGCCCAATGTTAGTTCTCAGTGCCTCTATCAAGTAGAGCCTCTGGAGTGATCCCTGGGGTGAACTTTCTATTTTCCATCCACTCATCAAGATTTCTCTTGAAGAGGCCCAGTGAGGTGCTCTGCTTGACATGTATGGGAAGTCTATTCCAGAGCATGGGCAGTCTCTGGTTAAGGAACCTATCCCTCCAGCATGTTCTGTTGATTGTGGTAATGAGGGTGAGGTCTCTGGAGCATGTGGTGCGGAGGGATTGGGATATCTTTAGATGTAGCATTTCTAACAGAGCTGGGTCAGACATGGCTTTGTAAGTCAAGTGGAGATCACCTCTAAGTAGGCGATATGAGACAGAGAATAGCTGGAGTCTTTTGAGTCTGTCCATGTAGGACATGTGTTTAATGCCTGTGATCCTCTTTGTGAGGTACTTCTGTGGCCTCTCCAGCTGTTGCAGGTGTCTAGTGAGGTACATGCCAAATGGGGCATTATACTTGATGATTGCCTAATTAGGGAAGAATAGAGAGAGATTATGATCTCTTTCTTCCATCAATTTATTTTTATGCACTTTAACGCTCCCCCTTTTCCCTCTTGTTAGAAAGATTAGAAGAGCTTTTTGTAACACGTATCTGCCACTTCTGTGTTCACAAGTCAGATATCAGACCACAGGACATGAGGGAAATGTTTTTAAACAATGAGGACATAACCTCAGTTCTCTCAAATTTTAATTATTCACAATAATTATGTACCTTTCCTCTTTTAGAGAAATGTACCTTTAAAATTCCTCATAAGGTCTTTTCATGTTGGAATTTTCCAAATTTTGTATGCCTATTTGTGTCAAGCCCTTCATGTTTGAGAAATCAACTCTCTTTTGACATTGCTTTGGCTTATTTTTTCAGTTTAGTAAGATCATCAACAATGCCACACATAAAAAGTTAAAAAAGCTAGTTATAAATAGGATATCACAAAGCTTGGTTATCTTTTTAGTTTTACTATATTTTGTACATTAAAAATTTATTTTATTTATGTTTTTGTTTGTTCACATATGCATGTATGCATGTGCATACTGTTTATGTTTATATTTATTTATTCCAACTAACTGTATAACCAGGTACGTGGACTGATCACAAAGCCATTTTCAGCCATGAACTGGATCAAGACAGGCAGAAAGTTGAAGTGTATGACTTTAGTATAAGCAATAATACAGTTGCTATTTGCTGTTTACTATTAAAAGTGTGTGGAATGCAGTTTACAATTTAATTTGCAAAGTAGATCAGAGCAGAAGTTGCTATTTGCAATAACAAAGTAACAGTTACAAAGAGAAAAAACTTTGCCATTTACAATAACAAAGTAAGACACTTGCAGTTTTCAATGAAATTTAGCATTACTGTAAATTGATAGAGCTTACAATTTTGTTAAGGAAACTTTATCAATACAAGGGGACTGGCAAAAACTGGTAGCCCATTATTCATTGTCCCAAAAACACATGCTAGCAGATTCATTAGTGAGGTGCTGTTTTAGTTTGGACTTAAACATTTCCAATGTAAATTGTTCTGTCACTTCAACTGAAAGCTGATTCCAAATTAAGGGTCCAGGATTAGAGAGGGCCTTTTCTGCCATTGTGGTTTTAAACTTGGGTCTGATAAGGGAGGATGCATGTTGTAGGTTAACTGTGTGGGTGTAACTTGGTTGTCTAAATTAGAGTATAAACAAAAGCTGGCTCATGTGGATCCACGGTAAAAGTACAATTTATTGAACTTTAATAAATACAAAATAAAAAAGATTAGCACTTTTTCTCACTTCTTATGAACTAAAAAGGAGTTTAGCACTATAACTGACAGGCAAACAGTTGATTAGGATGCAGTGATGCATACAGAAGTCTGCAAGGAACAAAAGCCCTGCAAATTTTGTTTTTGACTCTGAAGTTTTTAGGTGTTGGAAGTTAAATAGAAAGTGAAAAGGGAACATTTTATTCAGGTTTAGGGATGAGCACATTCCTTGCTAGGGAGTGATGAGCTTGTGGAGAGAGTGAAGGTGTGTGATTCTATGACATGTTTTAGCTTGCAACAGTTTTTTACTAAAAGCAAATACCATGATGCTGGATTTACTTGGATTGACTAGCAGTTTGCTAGTATAGATCCAGCTGCAAATTGAGGTGAAGCTAGTTTGTAGCTTTATTTGCAGGTCAGGAGTATTTTTGCTGGATACGGGAATAAGGAAATTGTCTGCATACATGATCATTTTAATTTTTTATTTATTTATTTTATTTTACATTTGTTTACTAGGGATGTCCAACTAGGCCAGTGGCCCTTTTTCAGTGGAGGCCCAGGGGGAGAAGCTCCTTTATAAAGAACGCATTACAAACAATATAAGAAATTGATAACAATCAAGAATACATAACTTTGGTAAATATAGGTAATAAATAGTATATATATAAACAATAACAATTGGGACAGTAATATAGAATGGGAAAAAGGTGACAAATAAACTAGCAAGAAATAGCATGTGCCATCATAGAGAAAGGTAAATATCATGGCACTGGTGATAAATATTTATGAGATACATATATGGTACATAAATTAGCAAACTGTTGTGATTTTAGTGCTATGTGTTCTAAACACTGATAGCTAAGGCAATATTGAGGTGAAGTACAAGAGGAAGGCGAATGCGATGTACTGTAAGAAGCTTGAGATAGGTAGCTAGGGGTAAGAGGAGTAGTGAGCTTGAGGTAGGTAGCTAGAGGTAAGAGGAGTAGTGAGCTTGAGGTAGGTAGAGAGACATTGGAATTCAGTGAGAGAAGGGGTAGTTTGGAAGTTATGATATAGTAAGGGAAGAGATATTTTTTGTTGTAAGAACAAGGAAGGAGAGAATGATGAGCCAGAATTAGTGCAGAAACAAAGCCAGTTGTTGGTTAGGTGTTCCTTAAGCAGTAGTTTAAATTTGGATGTGTTACTAGAGTTTAGTATTGTCTGAGGCATGGCATTTCAGGACTTGGGATATTTGGTAGATGAAGAGAGTTGCCATGACAATTATTAGATTTAGTTACTTTGAGTAGTAGTTTGTTGGAGGATCTTAGTGGTCTGCTGTTTGGGCAGGGCTGCAGTAGGCTCTTGAATGATGTATAGTTGTCTGGATGGTGGAATATGGTATCAACGAAAGTTAGTTGGTTGAGGGATAGGAAATGAGGAGGTTTAACCGAATTTAGTTTACAAAGTGCAGAGCAGAGATGTGATCTGAAAGGAAGTTAGTAGCAAACGTTGCTATTTTGTTATAACAGGGCTCCAGTTTGTTTAAATCTGATTTTCTGAGATAAGAAAATATTGGTGAGGCATAAAGAAGGGTAGAGAGTAGATGAGTCCTAGCTATGGAATGTCTATTGTTATCGGTTAGGTATGGCTTGACTCTGTATAGTGAGCCTAACAATGTGGCTTTTGTTAGATTTTAGGTTGTTGTCAGTTGTGACTCTAAGGAGTTTGGTGTGGTGGACAGGTTCAATTTTAGTTTTATTGGCTGAGTACATGGTGAAAGGGGAAGAGTAGTCAGGTATTTTGCTATTAGTGAAGAGAATACGCTTTGTTTTATTTGGGTTGAGTATGAGTTAAGAGTCTGAGAGGTATTTTTCAGTGCCTTGGAAAGATTGTTGTGTTGTTTGTAGGAGTTTTGGTAGGGAGGGAGCTGGACATATGAGGGAGGAGTTGTCTGCATACTGAATGATAGCTGCATGCTGGGTGGCTGTGCTGAGCCTGTTGGTGAATATGGTGAAGAGCAATGGGCCACGTACTGAGCCTTGGTACTCTTACTGAGACCAGTAATAGGGTGAAGAGTTTATTTTGGCACTTAACTGCCTGTTGGCGGTCAGTTAAGTAGCTGAGAAACCAGAAGAGGGCTGGCTGGGTTACGTTTAATGAAGCTAGCTCATTTAGTAGCTTTTGGTGGGATACTGTATCAAAGGCTTTAGACATATCAAGAAAGATAGACGAGACAAGCTGGTTGTCATTTCTAAGATGGTTAAGTTTGTAAAACTAATAAGGGCAGTGGTTGTACTATGTTTAGGTATGAAGCCATGTTGAGATGGTGACAGGAGATTATTACTTAATAGATAGTCGAGGAGTTGTCTGTGTATGCATTTTTCAAGAATCTTGGCTATGGGAGGGAGTATGGCAATTGGCCTGTAGTCAGGGCTGGTGCTACCATTTTAGGGGCCACCAGCAAGTTTCAAGTTGGGGGCTCTACCCAAGAGAATATAAAGTGTGACCATGTCACTATCACACCCCCTTCCCTGTCAAGCTCATCCAGCACCATTTAACAATCACTGTATAGTATTACTACATTCAGACCATTAAAAAGACTTGAAGTGCCAAGGTACACACACTGACTGGCATTTAGTACCAATGTTACATTATGTGTACCATAGCAAGGCTACACACACACACACACACACACACACACACACACACACACACACACACACATTCTGGCATTTAGTAGCAATGTTGTTACGTTATGACAAGGTAGCCAGTCCCACAGAGGTACACAAAGACACCCACACTGACTCCCACACACAGACTCCCACACACAGGACAGACACACAAAACAAAGACAGCACTACAGCAAGACTGAATAGAGACACCCACACAGACTACCTTGCACAGGACAGAAACACAAGAGAGAGCTACCCAGGCTCTCATACACAGGACAGACACCCACATATGAAGACAGCACTACAGCAAGACTGAAAATTAAGGATTTAAAATACTTGGTTTATAAACTAATAATGATGTTAGAATAAGAGTTTGCAGTAGTATGTGTTGTGTGACCCCACATTTTTGATGAAGATACCAAAACTACCAAACATCTAGACATTGTGCAACATTCTCACTGCCCCTACCAACCTCCTAACCTCTCAGCATAATTCCAAAGCCAAAAATAACACAGAACAAAGGTGTAACATTAGGGATGGTTAAAACATTGCTATGATAAACTTAGAAAGATATTAGAATAACAGGGTTTGCATTAACATTCATTAAAAGAATCAGTGCATTCTGCAGAATTGTCACCCCCCCCCCCCAATGTCTTAGCACAATTCTAGATGAGGTAAAAAACAAAATGAAAAACAAGGCAAGGACATAACATTAGGGATTTAAAACAATGTGCTTATGAACTAATAAAGACAGTAGAATAACAGATTTTCCAGTAGCGTGCATTGCATGAATCCACATTTTTGATGAGGAACAAACTAAAAATACAGGGCAAGCATCTAAACATTGTGCAACATTCTCACAGCCCTTATATCTCTACTAACCTCTCAGCTTAACAATTCCAGACATAAAAACTGCAGAATAAAGGCATAACATCAAGGAATGTTTAAGACATTGCTGTGATAAACTTAGATAGTAGAACTGGGTTTGTATTAGCATGTGTTAAGACATCAGTACAGTACAGAATTTTACTCAAATTGACAGTATCTTTGGCTGCAGTTTCTCAGTTTCTGTTTTCCCACTGGTAGAGCTGATTAATCTGTTGATCATTGTGAAGACATCTTGGAAGTCCTTGCAGACTATGTTTTTATCAAATTAGGGTTTGGTGCATAGTGTTCTCCACCTAGCCAATCTGCTATATACATTTTTAAACCAAGGCAGGGTTTACAATTGCCTTCTTATAGCATAAAGCTGCAAATACCTCCCTTCCATTACTCCAGAGGTTCTCCTGACTCCATCCTATGTCAATACTTTGTCTTTTAACAGTAATTGATCCCAATACCTTAAAGGTGTCTTTAATTTTCTCCAGTCCTTTGCAGGGTCAGGACTAACCATGCTTTTTATTAGCACTCCAACTGGCAATATTTGTATTTTCCATGAATTACATGTCTTTCCCACCATAAGGGCTGTAACTGCAGTACACAACTCATTTAAGTATCTTGCCCTCCTTCCCCCAAAAAGTTTCTAATATATCAGTTGAACCTAACCAGTCATTATTTACCAGCAGCATTCTTTTCCAAATTTGATCCAGATTGCTCCAGATTATTTTGGCTAACATAGCAAGATTGTTATCTTATATTACCTGTCTATACCAGGTAACCTGCCCCCCCATATCCCTTGGAAATATTAATCTCTCCTATTTCACTCTCACCTTATCACTATGCCATATGAAATCCCTAATCCATTTTTTTTTTAGCTTTTGTAACATTCCCTTGTATCTATAACCTGAAAGATTGTCATAAGTACAGGAAGTGGGGTTCTATGTGGCAATGTAACACGTGGACCCTCTGATCTAATTCCAGATCTAATAATGTCCATGTTATCAAGTTCCCTCTGATCTTTTCAAAAATAGCCTGATAAGACTTTAATATAGAAGTCCCGTACATGCTAACAAGTAAAATTCCCAAATATCTAAATTGAAGTTATTCCTGAATTTTTAGATTAATTCCAGTTACCTTAGTCTTGCCTTCACTGATCTTATACCCGAACATTTTTCCGAACTGTTATAACATTTTCATTAGTTGTGGCATATCATCAAGAGGGTGCTTTAGTGTGACAATTATATTATCTGTGTATAATGCAAGTTTAGGTTGTAGATGGTTCCAGTGAAAGCCCCTAATGTGAGAAACTCTTATCCACGATGCCAAAGGTTCCAAATATAAAGCAAATAATAATGGGAAGAGATGGCACACCTGTCTAGTCCCTTAGGACAGCCAAAATGATTCTGATAAATACCCTATCACCTTGGCTCTTGTTGATTAGTTATAATATAGCCTCTATCAGAGAAGTTCATGCTTTCCAGCACCATAGTCCAGAAAACCCAATCTACTCTGTCACATGCTTTTTTTACATCTAATGAGAGTATTGATATTTTTGCGTGTTCTAGATGAGCTTCTTTAATTATCATTAGTGTTGATAAGATATTATCAAAAGTGCTCCTTTCCTCTATAAATTCCTTTTGATCTAGATGTATTATTGTTGGTACAAACAGGCCTAACTTTGCCACCAAAATTGCTATATCGGTCTTATAAGTATAATTTAAAATTGTTATTAGTCTATAGGTATTCGGAATTTTAAGATCCTTACCCTATTTGGCTATTACAGCTACAAGACCTTCTTTCCAAGAACTTGGAACTTCCTCTCCCTATAAGATTTTAGTAAACAAAAGTTTACCCAGATCTGCATTACCTTTTCTTTTGATAATTCCCATACTTATATAGGTAGCAAGTCAAGTTCAGGAGTTTCTCATTCAGTTCTTTTCCCAGAGTATATCTAACTTCATCTACTGCAGTTGGTTTTATGAGATTGGCACTTATTTCCCAAGTTAACCTCGGAAGCTATAATTCTGCCAACAAAGTTCTTGTTTTTCTATCCCTGTCTATACTACTTTTTTGCCCTTCTTACAGAGCCACACAATAGGACATGAATATCTCCCTTATTTCTGGTAAGGTCTCTGTAAGTTTCTCCCTTTAGAATTTCTTAATTAATCTACTGTCCTTTGCACTGCCTGTTGTTGCAATCTAGCTGCCAATAGCTTTGAAGATTTGATGTGCTCACAAGAAATGTTTGTTTGAATGACATTCTCTTTGCCCATGTCCTTTCTTCCTCCATTTTCTGTACTTGGACGTGTTTGTCCTTCTTCCAGATTCTAATATTTAATGACCCCCTCTTTTTACCTGCTTGTAAATCCTTAAGCTGTCTCTTCAAACCTCACTTAAATCCTTCTCTTATATTCCTTGACTCATGTAATTCTTTTTTTGCACTTGTGTTTTCAATTGACACTTACCATAATCTCAGTTTTTTCTGAACTAGTCTGCTGCCTGTACCTCTTTTTGTCTACCTCCTGTTCACTAATTATTCTGTTCCAGTCTCCAGCTATTAACAAAAATCATTCAGCAACGGCATTGATTTGTAGGATTAGTTTCTTGATAGTTGCATATTTTGCTTGCAAGGACAGATAACTAGATATTAATGTCATTAATTTTCTCTTCGCTTTCTATCTAATTCTGCTTACTTTTACCCAGCAGTACAACTCATCTCCATCTTCCCTCTCATTACTACTTTGTAGTAATAATAGATAGTCCCTACTTTTCAATTTCATATGTTCTGCCTGAGTTGTGTGTGTTTCCTGTTGCATTTGCCCTTGTACTTTGTCCTTATTAACTAAATTCATCATATTACTTTTACTGGGCTAGTGACTCATTTTGTTACCGTCTTTTATTTTCCCCAACTCCTCAGATGCTTCAGCTCTGCTGACTGTTAACCACACCAAATGATAAATTTGCATAGGGGCTCACCACTCACCGTGTGTAGCATGAGATGCTTTTACAGACTTGTCTTTTGATCAGTAAGTTAGTCCTTCAACACCTTCCCCAGTCTTTTCACTGTAATGCCAACCCTCTTAAGTGCTGATATATGCACAGCATTGGGATTTTCCTCCTCAACTTTAGCCTTACTCCTCCTAGTTTTATACATGTTTGTCATCAAATCAGACCATTTAAGGGTACATACATTATATTAAATAACTAAAGTAAGCCTAAGCAAAGTTGTCAGTCTCTAGCTGTATGGGGTGTAAAGTCTGAACACTATCTTTTTTGAAAAGTAAGAAAACGGTACTTTGTTTGTGTCCCTTCAGTACATACATATACTATATCTCTCGCTATATATATATATATATATATATATATATATATATATATATATATATATATATATATATATATATATATATATATTGAAGTGTTTTGATTTTTACGGGTCAGAGGTATGTTTCTGTCCATGACTGGTAACCACAGAACTACACTACATGCCAGCCATTTAGGATGAACTTGCACCGCTCTGTCATAGAGGTTGGTTTGCAAACTTAAAGCAGTTTTGCAGTAGACAGAACAAGAGGTCTGATAAAATCCTATACCATTCTCAGTGCATTTCTGAACCATTAAGCTTCAAAAGTTGGCCATCTGAAACTAAAAAGAAAAAAAAAACATGACCAAGCAAATCCCAGGTCTTACTTCTTACTCACTGCTTTTTTAACATATTTAATGCAAACATTCTTGCTGGTGAGGGGCAGTATAAAAGGGGGGGGGTTGCCTCTGCCACCTTTATCCACAGCTGCTTGGACTTGGGACACCAATGTTCTTTAAGACTGGCAAGCAAAACATCATACAGCATTAACTAAAGCTGGAGTTCAAAAAGCAGTCGGTATAATAACCTGTAGGAAATGTTCATTGTTATAATAACCGGTGTCCGGTTTCATTCTTGCTACTAAACTTCAATTTGCTTGGTGTTGTTTAAATAAAGAAAACAGTCCCAAATTTTTGAAGATATTGCAAAGCCTGAGCCCAACACTACCAATCATTGCTAGGTTCTGCTGTCAAGGTTCCATGTTAGAAAAAACAGAAACTACAACTTACTCCCCCGGCTGCTGCTGCAAGCAATCTGGAAACTAGAATTTACTTCCCTGTCTTTTGCAGTCAATCAGGTCCCTTGCTTCACTGAAGCAGACCTGATTGACCGCAGCTTATAGGCAAAGTTAAAAAAAATGGAATTGTGCTGTGAAGTTACACAGCCGTGCGAATGTCTAGCAGGAGCTGAGCAAGGAGCGGAGGAGACAGAGAAACCTACGGCTGCTTCATGTAGGGGCCCTCATATGCATGGAGATAATTGGGGGCTCCCCGCTGCTGTGGGTTTAGCAGGTGCCTAATGCCAGCTATGCCTGTAGTTTGTGAACTTAGTAGAGGTGCCGTCTTTGTGGAGAGGGATGGCATAGGAGACTTTCCAGAGTTTGGGGATGTACTGTTCATGTAGGGGATGACATCTGCTGCTCGTTTTAGAAATTCACTGGGGAGTTGGTCAGCTGTGAGGGAGTAGGGATTAAGTTTGGAAAGATATTTTTTGATAGCATTAGTTTGAATTGGTTTGATTGAAAAGGAATTGGGGGTTCTGTCTAATTAATTAAGAATAAATAGGGGGTCTCCCTGTTGTTTTTCACTAGGGAGAGTATAGAGTTGATAAAGTATTAATTAAATTGAGAGGCAATGCTGTCAATAGAATTTGTTGTGATTGGAGCTGGGGTGGTGATCTGTCCAGGCTTAAGTAGTTGTTTAATGGCTCTCCAAAATTTCTGGGGATTGCTTTGGTGTTTTTGTTGCATTTTGTATAGTATAGCTTTTATGTCATGCCTGATCTGGTTTTTGGCAAGGTTGCATAATTGACGGTAGGTGAGAAGGAAGTCTTGATTTTTGGTCTTATGGTATAGGAAACATGCTCGGTCTCTTTGTGTGATGAGCTGTTTGGTATCATTAGTGATCCATGGTAAGTGTTTGGAGTTAGCACAGATCTTTCTAAGGGAAGCTAGGCTGTTTAGGACATTGAGGAATTTGTCATTAAAATATTCTACAGCAGAGTCAATGTGGAGATATTTTAAAGGAGACCAGTTGCATTGCTGCAGAAGGGATTGGAAGACTTCAGGGGAGAAATTCCTTTTGTTGCAGATGAGATTGTAAATGATGTTTTTATTAGGGCTAATCCAGTGCCTAAGGAGATAAGTTAGTGGATAATCACTTAGACTGTCAGGGAGACAACCTGATTGGTGATATAGAGTGGGTTTATTTGTAAGTGTCCAGTCTAGGATTAATTCTTTTTTGCTATGTTTGTCAAATCTGGTAGGGGAGTTTATTATTTGACTGAAGTCGTGGAGGTTAATAAAGTAGGAGGGATTTTCTGAGGAGCAGGTGGACCAATCTGTGTTGAAATCATACATAATTCTTGTTTCTTGATTAAAAGTTGAGGAACACCAGCAAAGGAGGTCTTCAATAATGGCTGGGTTATTACCTGGGGATATGTAAATAGCTATAATAATGATTTGTTTGTTAGCGTTAAGTTGTAGGTGGGTGATTAGCATTTCCAAATTCAGGAGGTCTGGGGGTTGATGTCTAATCTTTCTAGTTTAATAGTATTTTTATATATTCTTGCTATGCTACCACCTCATTTATGAGTCCTGGTTCATCTATGGATATTATAACCATGGGTTAGAATTTCACTATCCAGTATGTGCGGTTAAAGCCATGTTTCTGTTAGGACAGCATGTTCAGGGTAGCATTGGGTGATAGTTGCATCAAATTCATGAGTTTTATTTAGACTGCTTCTTAGGTTCATGTTTAGTATTAGGAGAACTGAACTACTACATGAGAGTGTTGAGAACTTTGGGAAGTTTGTGTTGTTTTAAGAGAAGGGAGGTTTGTTTTGGGGGTTGAGGTCCTGGATTGGGATGTATGTCACCACTTAGTTTGATCAGGATGAAATTGATCGTAAATAGCTGAGTGAGTTTGGTCACTAGTTTGGCATATTTGCACAGCAGGTGTGGGGTTATCTGTGAGTGTGTATATTTAAAGGAGCAGAGTTCTGTAGTGGAGCTGTTGTAAACGTTTGGGGATATGATAATACTGTTTAGAGAGCTATGGGGTGGGGTGTTGATTGAGTTAGTAGTGGAGTAGATAGTAATAAGATGCTGTATTTGATAAATGTAAGAATGTAGGAGGTTGTTAACAGAACTGACAATAAAACGTTTTGGAATAATATTGTCTTTGTATTTAATTTGGAGTTAAGTAGTGTGTTGGAGATGTTGTAGGGAGTAGTTAATGAGGGTGTGGATCATACAGGGAATGGGTTGCAGTGAGGCTAAGACAGCAATCTGTGTTTTGGTATGTGGGTGATTGGCAATTTATGGGTTTAATTGCTGTGATTGGATAATTAGCTAAGGGCGACTTAATAATTAGCTGTGCTAGATTCAAATGTAGGGGTAGTGGGTTGGGTGGTATTTGGGGGTAGGGTAAGGGAGTAGGAAGAGCCAGTCTGAGGGACATGCAAGGTGAAAAACAATCAGTTACACTGACTTTAAGGTCTATTCTTTTTCCCTATTTGGCTTATTACAACTTGGTTCTAAATAAGGATTATAGAATGCAGCAAGTGAGTTTATTTTTACAATGGCACCATAAAGATAGCTGGAGGGTTTAGGCAGCTGCACTGTCAGTGGAACTATATATTTGTGAAGGGTTACAGACTTTCCTGACTTTGGTTGTATAAGCTGGTAGGGGAACACTTGGTGAATAAAGACTTAACACATGTTCAGCAATCGTACTAAAAAAATAAGGAGGGGAAATAGATTCCCTGCTTCTTACTGAAGTGTTGTGCTCTCCAAATTAAAAATACAAGCAAACAGAATCTTTTCTTTTCATTTGTAAAATTAAATATGACCTCCACTCCATTTGTAGTGAGATCTTATCGGACATTTTATTAGTTTTCATTACTGGATGCAGTTTTGTATACCCAGGGCAGATATTTCATTCTGAATCTTAGGGTCTCTATTTGTAGTGAGATCTTCTCGGACTCTTATGTTCACAGACTTTTTTATTAGTTTTCAGTACTGGACACAGTTTTTTAGACTCAGGGAAGATATTTCATTCTGAATCATAGGGAGGAGGAGCACAGGGCACCATAGCACCAGATAGCAGGGGAAGAGATTTAAAAAATGATGCCCATTTGCTAGGTGGTATCAGTAAATTCCCACTGGACACTGAGGGGCAGGGAGGAAGGGGAGAAAGATCTGGTAAGGGAAATTCAAAATAATGTAATACAGCGTTAGAACCAGAGGGATGTGCAGGGCAAAAGGCAATCATTTACACTGACTTTAAGGTTTGTTCTTTTTCCCTATTTGGCTTATTACAGCTTGATTCTAAAGAAGGATTATAGAGTGCATTAAGTGAGATTATTTTTACAATGGCACCGTAAACATAGCTGGAAGGTTTGGGCAGCTGCAACATCAATGGAACTATATATTTGTGAAGAGTTACAGACACTTTTCCTGACTTGGACTGTGTTAACTGTGAGGGGAACACTTGATAAATAAAGACTTAACACATTTTCAGCAATTGGACTAAAAAAATAGGGAGGGGAAGGAGTTTCCCTGCTGATGGCTCAGGTATTGTGCTCTCCAAATTAAAAATACAAGCAAACAGAAAGTTTCCTTTTCATTTGTAAAGTTAAATATGACCTACACTCTATTTGTAGTGAGATCTTCTTGGACTCTTATGTTCCCAGACTTTTTATTAGTTTTCAGTACTGGATACAGTTTTGTAGACTCAGGGCAGATATTTCATTCTGAATCTTAGAGAGGAGGAACACAGGAGTCTGTGGCACCAGAAAGCAAGTGGAGAGATTTAAAAAAATCTCTTAATGTTAGAAAGCTCACGTGCAGAGTAGGATCAAGCACTAAGTGACCAAGGCAATTGCCTAAGGCCCACTGGTTTGGGGGGTGGTGCTAGCCTGGGACTGTCGGATTAATTTTTTTTTAATTAAAAAAAACAAAGCAAAAAAAACATTATATCTGTTTTTTTAAGGGCGGCCTTCTTTAAGAATGCATCTACATCCAGTCACAACAATTCTTGCATTTGAGCATGTGTCATCGCACAGACTTGTTATTTGTTTACGTCTTCCATTCTGCACATGTAGAATTTGAATAGAAGACATTCTTGCTTCAACAGAAGTACAATGTAGTAGTTTCTTGCTTCAAGCGTGTGTGTGTGTGTGTGTGTGTGTGTGTGTGTGTGCATGAAATGCCTTAGTTAGGGGTAGCAGAGGTGGTTAGTAACTTAGTTACAGGAAACAAGAGCCTGAGTCCTTTACCCCAACTACCAAGCTGCTAAAGAAAATAAATTTTCAGGTGCATTTTCAAGGAATTGCTTCAGGTGCATTTTCAAGTAATTGTGAGTTTTAAGGGAAGAGAAATTTACTGCTGTTCATGCTAAGTCTATTTACAATGAGCAACTGCTGTTTAGCAAATGGTATCACTATTATGCTATAGAACTGAAAAGTATTGTTAGCAGCACAATAGTTAGCTTATTTGCTTTTGATGCAGAAGCTATGGGTTCTACTCCTACAGCATGTAGATCATACCTCTCAACCTCATAGTTCAAAAATGTGGGCAAAGCAAAACAGAATCGGGGGGGGGGGGGGGAGACAAAAGACCCAAAAGATAGACATATTTTAAATATTGCTCTTATAAACTTAGAAAGTTGCTTGAATAACAGGATTTGTCTTAGCATGCATTTTTCTGAAGGATATGAAGTATGAAACACAAATTTGTACTATTTACTGACCTCAATCCTCAGATCATCCCAGCGATTTTCCAGAAAATCACTAATTTTATGAGGAACAGATCAAAAATATGAGGCAAAAATGTGAACATTCTGTGAAAATCTATATAGTTGAGAGGTATGAATGGATTGCTGATACTTTGTTGTACTTTAAGGGTGGTGGAGTGCTGCACTCCTGCATATGTCCTCCTTTGGATGTGATGCCTAGTAACTATGAGCCTGTTATCAGTTTACCATCCATTCCCTGTTGCAATTTTACCAGCTTACCTTTTTTTTATGTAACATAGGCAATTTATTCTTCAAGGGCAGCAGGCACTGAATTTGTAGATGAAATACTGAAATTTAAAGTTGTTTTCTAGCAATATCCTCTTCATAGCTGCAGATGGTCCTAAAATGTGTGCAAGGAGCCTATAATTTGAAAACAGCCCAAAAGTAAACTTTATCCACCACTGGACAGATGTGTTTTCTTTGAATGTGGTTTTCAGTGCCATTTCAATTAATGTGAGTTTCCGGGGCACAGAAGTTGTAATGCTAAGTCTGTTTTCACTGTGAGACTATATTGCTTTGTTTAGCAAATGTCTACCAGTGTTTGTGATATAAAATTTGAAATAAAAGTTTTTAATTAAATCCAAACATTTGTAATAATTGTAGAAGTAAAGCAGAAAACAGTATGCACACACTGAGAGGTTTGAATGGTGTGTACGGTAACTGGGGAGAACTAGCCAAGTATCGGGACACTGAAATGGCTGAGGGGGTGTGTGTATGAAGGACCTTGATCCTTTACTCTGATTAGGGCCCCATTGGACCATGATCTAGCTCTGCTCATGTGTGAGGTCATTTAGGATTAGGAGGCCAAGGACTGAGTCTTGTGACATACCAGTGTTTAGAGTATCAGGGTGAGATAGTGAGGAACTGGAACATACCTGGAAGGCTCTGTTATCAAGATAGCTTTTGAATCATTCCAAACTATTAGAACCAAAATCTAGCGGAATGTTTTTTCTTCCAAAACTTGCAAGCCCTAAACAAATTCCAGAATAGTATCAGTCATTTAATGAAAAATGATTATAACTAAAAATCCAAAAGTAGTGTAAATGCATTTTCTAATTAAAAATCCTAGACAAATGACTAAAACATTGAATGTACTTTTTATAAAGTAATCTTGTCTAGTATTAGCTGCAGCCTTTGTGATTCTAATACAATCAGTTGTACAGTTTTTAGAGGGCTCTCATTATGTTCTCATAGTTACTTATTTTCATATTACCCTACCATACCTCTCAACCTCTTAGCACAAAAAATCTGGACAAAATCCAAAAATAATGGGGGTCAAAGCCCATAAAATAGGGACACATTTTAAATATTGCTCTCAGAAACTTAGAAAGTGCTTACAATAAAAGGTCTTGTTTTACCATGCATTTTCTCAAGGACATGAAGACTGAACGTCAAATGCCTATCATTATTTAGTGAAATTAATCCTCACTGATTTACTAAAAAAATCCAGAAAACCACAAATTTTATGAAGAACAGACCAAAAATATGAGACAAAAATCTGGACTCTGCGTAAATCTGGACAGTTGAGAGGTATGTAACCTACTGAGTGTTCCTGCTGTGAGAAATGGTCAAGGGGAAGTAAAACACACTCACTCTGCTTCTGCTCAGAGTGTAGCACAGCTGCCTGATGATGCTGTAACAACCCTCATTGATGTGGTTCATTCACAAAGCTATTTTGAAGGTAATTTTCTCATCTTTTAACTGGTCCATACAAATTTAATCTAAGCAATAATTGTTTAGTTTCCATGGTCATATTGTTAGCTAAAACACTGGAAAAGGTATTCATACAAGTTCTTGCACAGAACAAAAAAGCCTGTTCTTATCAATATCAGGATGATTTTAAAAGACTCTGTGGTACAGATACTGCTCTCAACTAAAATTGTTGATTATAAACAAAGAAAAAACAGACAAAGAGGAAGCTATCATGGCTTTTGTTCTTATCTTTATATAGTTTTTGACAGCGTAGGTGGAGTATTGATAAAAATTTCCAGTTTCTGTACTGAGAAAATAACTTTGAAAACGTTGGTTTTTTGACTGTTCATGTACCACAATGCTTTAGGATGCCTTAAATGCAAAGAATACGGTTTAATAGCATGATCCTCTAAGGAGTGCCGTACATCTCAAGCCATGCCCTGCGTCTCACCAAATGCAGATGTACCTCACTATTTTGAGGTACTTAAGAGCAATGTTTGAGATTTATTCTTCTCCTGCATTTCCAGCCATTTTTTTATTTTTGGTGTGTTGGACCTTGGCATTTTGAGTTCCAGCATTTCAAAAAAGAGCTTATCCTGGGATATAGAACTGCATTTGCATTGTTCTTTTTCTGTTAGTAACTAGATTTGCATGTAAGTGTCACCGTCTGTAGAACACATGAGTAAAGTTATATCTGACTGCAATATATATTAAGGAAATATACCACAACCAAAATAGGAAGCCAGTCAGTCTACTGATAGAGATTTCATCCACTGCCGAAAGCTCAAAAAATTGTGCTGAAACACCTTTCTGTGGTAGTGGAGGTTTTCCTTTTCTCCACTGTTGTGCTACCTCTGCATAGGTATATTTACACTTGAGGGTAGATCCCTCCTCATAGGGTGCAGGGGGATTGTCCCTACAAAAAAAAATGCTCCTGAAGTTCACTGAAAGGTGTTTTGTCACAATTTTTTTAAGTCAATCAGTAGTTGAAGAATTAATTGACTGTCAATAGACTGACATGATTCCACTAAATTGTGTTGGTATTACAAAGTTAAACTTCAGACCAGTTTCACTAAATGTTTTCTAATGTCATTGCTAATAGCTATGTCAGTATTACAGTTAGAACTCCTCTGCTCATCATTTCCTCATCTTGAGAACTGTGCATGTGACACGTCTATTAACCTGTCAGTGTTTATGACTACCATGACTCCTGTCCTGTCAGACTGTAACATCTGCCCTTCTGTTAACTTTACAACCTATGCTTTATAGCTGCTTTAAAACTCTTCATCATGTAACATTATTTCACCTTTACAAAGAACAGTATATCTCTGAAAGTTTGCACTGACCTAATTATTTCATAAAAAATAGTGCTTGAAATGGTTAAGCATAATGTCCACTATCATTCTGACAAAACCCTATTCCTCAAAACAGAACTGTTGAGGCTCTTCAGTGGAGTAAACCCACATTACCACTGTGCTTTTTTTATAGTCTGTTAGTAATGTAGGAGTTGTTTGCCACTGTTCTTCCATCTGTCACAGTCTACAGAGATGGTGAATAAAAGCAGATGTAACTTGGTACCAGAAACACAATGCTACTAAATATTATTGGTATTACAAAGTGAACATCTAAACAGAATTTAATAATATTTTCAGTGCCTATGGCAACAGCTGCTGCATCCTCTACAATCAATTGTCCCTGCTGTCATGTACTGATTCATTGCTGAATGCCAATTAATGCTTGGATAATCTTTTCAGATACTAGACTACTTAAATGCCCTCACACAGAAAATAGCTTGATTTGTGGTTGTTTACTTGTTTCTGAGAATTTGTGTCTGAATCAAGAAAGTGCATCACTCCTGCAATTCTGCTCAACAATTCTACTTAAAACAAAATTCTACAACCTTCTGTGATATGAAACTGTCTTGACATTTAGTTATTTTTTTCAGGGTAGGATTTGCCTATAGGTGTGCAGATTCTGAAATGTCAGATCTGATGTCAATTTTCATTCCTTCCTCAACTCTTAGGTTTGGATCCAATTCTCGGATTTGACTCGGCCTCTTCTACCAGGTTGCGGATCACTGAAACTCTCAAGTTCCTCCCTTTCCCATAATGCCCTAGTCTCCTAACATACCTTAGATGTCATTTGACACCTTGCTGAATAGACGTGGTCACTGCTTTGCTCTTCAGTTTAACTCTTTTTGTACTGTGAGTTAGAATTTATAGTTTCCTTATAACTCTGTATTCTGTAACTTTGATAATTCCCTTATCTATATAGTATTTCCTCCCTTTCCAAGTAAATTTCTTTTCTTTACTTGTGTAGCCTTAATGCCATTGCTGGTATTTCATTTTAACGTATTGGTAGTACATCTCAGTATTACCATTGCTAGCATTCCTTTCCCTTTTCTATCTTCTTTTTATCTCATTTTATCATACAAAAAATATTTTCTTTACTTGTATAGTTGTCCTCTTTAAAATATTATTCAAGAAACCCTGCAGTGTCAAGAACTGCATGGCCTGTGGCTACAAGATTAATTTGCCTGACGTGCATTCCAAATGCACATACTGTTTAGGATCCTGCAAGGCAGACTGTTTAAAAACATATTATCATATAGCATTGCATTCTTTTGCATGCAGTCTTTTTTTAGCTGTCCTGCCACTTACTAGTTTGCAGAACTCACTTAGGGAATGAAGATGGTATCGGTGTTAGGAAGCAGAGACGTCTTTTAAACATTACCCTCACCTACTTCTTGGCTTATCATAAACTTTCTGTGAAAGTAAAACCAGTCAGGAGAAAGGCACTTCTAAGCTGCATTTCTAGGTCACCAGTAGTAACAGGGAGGTAGGACAATAAATACTCTTTGTTCATCTGAATTCCTTAGGATATAATGTTCCTTGAATTTTTTCCCATTGAGACAAATACCGATTACTTTTCATAATAAACTGTTTATCTCATCATACTTCATGAACTATAACTGTAATTGTGCATTTCTGTCTGAAAGTGTCATTTTGCAGATTGTTGGTAAAATAACATTTTCAGACAGAATGGTGCAGTAACAGTTGTATATTTCATGAGGTAAAAACTGTAGCCGATATGTTTAAATAATGTATGAAAATAAAATTGTTAAGGTACAGTTATTTGTAAAACTTATACGTGTTTAGAAAAAAATAATTTGATAGCTTTCACAACTGAAATAAATATGCATAACTTGTCTAACTCATAAGGGGGAGACAGAGAAACATAGCTGTTCACATTTTATCCTAATAGCAGTGTAACTATGACATAGTAATGAGCTACTGTACTAAAAGAAGTATCTATATTGAATACAAATAATAGACAAGAATATGGTGGAGCAACTCAGAAGAGTATGAAGTCCACAACATGAAATGATACCTCCAGTGTGTTTGATCACAGTGAAATCCCAGTGTTAATTCAGGGGAGTAGAAGAACTATGTTGGTGGTAGCTGCAGCTTTAGCAAATCTGTATATCCAACAGGCTGTTACTGCCACTAGTAGCCACTGTACTATTTTTATTTATTTTTATTTTACATTTGTTGACCGGGAGAATCTGACTGGATGCATGTCCATTTTCAGCGGAGGCCCGGGGAGAAAAGCTCCACATCTTGTTAATATACAACTTGAGTTATTTAACAGATACTAAGAAAAAAAAAACATTTTTAACATAAAGATGTAGTAGAAGGACAAATTAGTTTACCATATGGTTTTAGACATAGATATTGCTTGAACAGTAATATTTACATAGACTAGATTTTTTTACAGTTTCATGGTTCTATAAAACATAAAGAATATGCATAATTTACCAAGAATTATAGTTTGTTTGGGGTGAAATTAGAATGAAACAGGTAGTATAAAGAGGAAAAGAAGAAAGTTGCTTAGAGGGAAGTAAGACTGCTAGTAGGATGAAGCTGGATATTATGGGGAGGTTGATGGAGCATTTGCTGACCTGAAGAAGCAGGTACACAGGGGTCAACATGGGTGATGGCATGGGCATTGTCTTGTGATTATAAGGTGTTCTTTTAGTAGTTTTTTACATTTAATGCTTGATTTTGCTGAGGTAATAACAGGGCAGCGAGTTCCAGATTTTACCTATGTAGTGAGGGAATAGTGAATCACCTGCTGAGTTGTTGGATTTGGTCATTTGATTAATAGTTTGTCACTAGAGTGCAGTTGTCTGGGGTTATCTTGTAATTTAAGCAAATTTGATAGTGCTGGTGTTTTTTTTGGGATATAGTAGGAGTTTCTGAGCGAAGATGAGTTGGTGGAAAGTGATGAGATTTGGAAGTTCAAGCCAATTTAGTTGAAGTAGTGAGTGGCAGTGGTGGGAACGGTAAGGAACGTTAGTGGCAAATTTGGCAGTTTGATTATAACAGGTATCTAGTTTTGTGATTTCAGTTTTGGATATTTGGTAGAGATGGGAGCAGCATATAGTGTGTAGAGGAGAAGAGTTTGAGCTATGGTAATTTTAGCCTGTTGAGTTAGGTATGTTTTATTTTTGTACAAACAGCCTAGTTTTTTTTGTGTATGTTTTTGATAGTTTGATTTATGTGTAGGTCAAACTTCAGTTTGTTGTCAGTGGTCACTCCTAGATGTTTTGTATGGGAGTCTGGAGAGATAATGGTTCCATCACTAGACATAATATTGAAAGCTTCTGCCTTTAAGTTGGATTTGTTTGGCTTGAATATTAATAGCTTGGTCTTTTTGGGGTTAAGTAACAGATTTTTACTGAGAAACCAAGCTTCAGTGGTTTTGAAGACTTGGGTGATGGGGAGGAGTGTATTAGGGTTGTTGGCCGAACAGACTAATGTTGAGTCGTCAGCATATTGTATGACAGTTGCATCTTGAGTGATGCTGTGCAGATCATTAATGAAAATGGAGAATAGTAGAGGGCCTAAAATTGACCCTTGTGGGACTCCAGTTGTGATAGGAAGTAGTGTGGATAGCTTGTTATCCCACCGGATCTCTTGCTGTCTACCTAGTAGGTAATTCTGAAACCAGGCTAGTAAGTGATTGGATAGTCCAAGGTTAGAGAGGGACATGAGAAGTTTGGGATGATTGACCATGTCAAAGGCTTTTGATAGGTCTAAAAATATGGCTGATGTTAGTTTACCTAGATTCCTGTTTTGGTTGATGAGGTTTGTAAAGGAGAGGAGGGCTGTTGCTGTACAATGGGCTGGCTGAAAGCCATGTTGGGTAGTAGTGAGAAGTTGTTTTTTAAGTAGGTATTGCATAAGTTGATGGTGAATACATTTTTCCAATATTTTAGCTAGTGGGGATAGTATGACAATAGGCGATAGTTGGTAAGGTCAGTGCATGTGCCACCTTTATGTAGTGGGATGACATATGCGGTCTTACAGATTGTTGGAATTTTACTTTCTGTTATTGATCTGTTGAGTAGAATTGAGATTGGGTAGGCTATCTCATTTGCAACCATTTGAAGGTATTTGGCAGGAATGCTGTCAGTCACTAGGGTAGTTGGTTTGAGTTTAGCTAATAATTTTTTTACATAATTAGTGGGAATAGGATGGAATTGGAAGATGGTTTTGATACTGCCAGTAAGCTTAGCATTACTGGTAGTAGATGTTGTGGGTTGTTGTTGAACTAGTTTGGATATGGTTTCTATGAAAAATTTATTAAATGATTCTGGAATGTCAGCGCTGTCACTTGAGGTGGTTGGGGTTGGGGTTAAATAAATTACTGCACCCTGGCAAACCTATTTAACCCTGCCCAGAATTTTTGGGGGTTGTTTTGGTATCTATTTTGCAAATTTAGGAAATAATTCTTTTTGTCCAGTAGAATTGTTTTTTTTTGTTTGTTTCTGAGTTTTTGGAATTGTCTCTGGTTGCTATGGTTTTTGTGGCTCTCCTGGAGGTGCTGGTGATACAGGGGGCTATGTACATTCTTAGTTTTCTTGTACGTGAAGGGGTGTGGGCATTTAAAATTTTTAGGAAGGTAATGTTAAATAATTCAACAGCTTCATCTAGTGGGAGTGTTTTTAGTAGGTTCCACCTTTGGTATTGTAATTCAAGTTTGAATTTATTTATATCAAAGTTCCATTTGTTTCTAATGGTGTGAAGAGGTGGATCGGAGTTGGTGTGGGATTTGAGTTTTAGTAGGAAGGTGGGTTGGTGGTCACTGAGGTTGTCTGGTAGGACACCTGCTAGGTAGGATGTGTTGGCATTGTTTATCAGTATCCAGTCTAGGAGGCTTTCTTTGATTTTTATTATTACCTAGCCTTGTACTACACTCAATGACTTGGGAGAAGTTATAAAGATTTATAAAGTTGGTGGGTTTGGTACTAGAGCATGTATGCCAGTCTATATTAAAGTCACTAAGGATAATTGTTTCTTGGGGTAGATTTTGATTGACCCAGTGTAAAAGGGCTTCTAGGGTGGGGATGTTATTACCTGGAGGTATATACCCAGTAATAATATTCAAAGATTTTTTTATCAATGAGTTCAAGTTTGACTAGCAGAAGTTCAGAAGACATTAGGGGAAGTATAGGAGGGTTGATAGTGGTAATATTCAGGTTGTTTTTGTAAAGTAATGCTACCCCACCCCCTTTTTTGGATAGTCTATCATTCCATATTACATTATAGCCCGGGGGAAGAAATTCGCTGTCGGGTGTAGTACGCTTTAACCATGTTTCGGTTAGGGGTAGTAGATCTGGGGAATAGGTGTATAACAGGGTATGTAGTAGATGTATTTTATTATTAATGCTACATATGTTTAAGTTTACGATTAGTAGGCTATTTATTGGTCTGAGGAGTAAAGGAGGGTTGGTAGAGAGGGATGGGGAGGAAGGGGAATTAGTGACAGGATTCGAGGCTGGGTTAGGGTGTATATCTCCAGCTAATTTTAATTGATGCCTAATATGGTGTATGAGTTTTGATAATTTAATAAGAATGGCTATGTATTTGTGTGTAGTAAGTGATTTACTAGTGGTTTTAGTGAGTGAACTGGTAGGCAGAGGGATTGTGATGCGTTGGTGACTGCCTGAGGGTATGTGTAGGCTATAGTGTTGGGTGCAAGTGGAGTATGTGGATATATGTTGTGATGGGATAGTAATGATAGTAGGAAGTGTGATCTGATAGGAGGTGAAGTGATAAGTTATAGCTAGTAGTGAGAGAGTGATGAGGTTGAATATATACATGATGATTGGATGCACTGGAGTTTTTGTGGTTAATTAGTGGGAGGAGTGACTGGGTTGCAGTGTAAGAGGATTAGTAGCTGATGTTGGTCGGGCTGTGATGTGACTGGTACAGGGTACGTAGGAGGAGTGTATAGGTATAAAGCTAGAGGTAACGGGGTGGGTGGGAGTTGGTGGCAGGGTAGGGTAGTGAAGTGAGCCCAAGCATGGCGAGGGTGAACGAAGTGGGTTGAACCACGAGGCAGATGATGCCTACCAAAACCAATCTATCAGGTCAGAGAAAGTATGTATTGTCCAGGTCAGTTATCCACACAACTCTTAATTTGTACCTAAAACTCTAATTCTATACAAAATTCTATTTGTTTTATAACTCTGTTATTCTTCTCAAAAACTATTTTTCTACACTTACACCTTACAACAGTATTAATGTTGCTCCCCTCAGAAACATGGTGACATTTAACCATATTTAACATTTCATAGCCTTCATGACACTGATGTTATATACCAGTACTGTGTCAATAGAGACCGAAGCTAGAAGACATGTGGCACCATCATCTTCAGGCTCATAGGAGTCATGGGCTGCCTATACTAGTGGCTACTAAGGTTTGTGTGGCTTTAAGAATATTAGTTCCCAGAATTTTTCAGTGACCAGCAGGAGACAAACTGGGGGTATCCTAGGCCTCTGCCTCAAGAATACTCCACCAGTTCCTCAATGCCTTGCTACAGCATGTGGGGGAGCATATTGGGTTCCCTCAAAACACAGAGGAGAGAACACATGTTTTTTGGGGTTTTTTTATGATGTAGCTCATTTCTCTTAGGTATTGAGGGCCATAGTCTGAACTCATATTGAAATAAAGGCCCCACAAGGAAAGCTGGGAAGACAGCATATGAAACATTAAGGTCACCAGTCCATCAACTGCCAGATGGTCTGTAATGTAGAAGGTATAATGTACAATGTGCCTGAAGGCCTCCCAGACAACCACCATGGCTCATATATATGGCACACAAATGACTTGTGTCAACAGTTTATGAAGTGTGATATCCCTTGGAGCATCATATTAGTGATGAGGTGTTACACTCTAGATGATATGTTTAAAATATTGTGAGAAAATATAAATACATTTTAAAGATAAATGTTGCATATTTTGTAATATTTTGACACCAGCCCTGGTTGATGTTACCTGTCAGAAATCTACATACCATGACAAATGAATACAACTATATCCTATCACAAACCCGAGTCATAAAGCATGTACTTGGGCTGCTAAAGGCATACTTTTGACTCATGGATTTATCTGATAGTGCCTTATGACCCAGGTACATGTGCAAAGATATTCTCAGTGTGTGCAATATTGCCCAACATAATCTTGAGGAAGCAACTATAGCAGGGAGGCTGTCTGCATGAGGAGCATTTCCCACTGCACCAGGCAGTGAATGATCAGGTAGCAGAGGATGACCATGCTAGATGGATGTAGGCAAAGTATGCTGTGGCACTGACAAAGAGGCAGAAACTGGCACGTGGCTTTGGGCCATAGTAAAGCATATACACTGCATTAAATATGATGTATGCAAACCCACGACCTACATTTGAAAGATCTTGTATTCCACAGATGTGTATTCAAACATCAGTAACTTTTTTCCAGTAACTTTACTTGGTTCCTGAATTTGTTAACAATGTGCACACATTTTTCTATGCCTTTTGGCTCTAGGGATTGAAATCTATCTTCAGAATGTAATTGTACACTCTTCTCCTGTGCCTAGTTTAAATATATGACATTTTTTTCTTTATTGACTGTCAACATTTCATATCAGCGATCTGACTTTCTTTCTTAATGCAAATGATATATTTTTATGTATCATGGTATCAACTCTTTTCATTTTAATAGTATTAACAACCAGTTCACTTTATATTTATGTTCAACAACATACATATTCTTTTGAACATACTTGCCTTTCCTTTTACACATCTTTTGGAGAAAAATCCTGCCACAGCCTTTGCAAAACGGTCTATTCTTTGGTCATTTTTATACTGTTCTGTCTATTATTAACGAATTATGCAAGTTATCCCAGTCATAGTTTTTGGCACAGTACTTCAATCTAAATGAAGAACCTTGTACCATTATGAAATAAATTGTGAATAAAAAAATTCTTTCTCCACTCATAATAATTCCTGATTTTTTTTCTAAATGTTATGTTGTCTTTTTCTCTTTTTGAAAAACAAAAGTATTAAATACTTTCAAGACTTCTTCTCCAGTGACATAAATAAATATATCATTCTCTACCTTCTTGGGTGTCTCAGCTCTTTTAACATATGTGGAAATTGGCTTTCTTTATCAAGGGCTTTCAGCTTTCTGCTAAATTACCTTGCATCCAAGGAATTCATGGTGGCTGCAGTTGGAAAATTTTACTATCTGAGGTTTTATCCTCCAGTAAGTCTGTCCATATCAGTATTCAGAATAAACTTTTGCACTTATGTGAATATTATATTATTCACTTCTGATACCATAGAGCATCTGGATACTTCTCATAATATTTCAAACACATCAGAGATACTGTGGTGGTATTACTAGTTACGATAATGTGTTTACTCACACTGCTTCTAGAAGGTTTACCATGTGACATGCAGCTTAGCCACTATCATAATTAAATATATAGAGTCTATTTACTACATCCATTGCCTATCTATGAAAAAAAAACTTTCTCATGTCCAAATTTATATTGGTGCCTTCATTCTATAAGTAATATCCTCTCCTGCTCTCCCATCCTTTATCTTTAGTTCTACTCCCTCAAACTCTCCCAAGGTGTTATGCACCCAGCTCATGTCCTCTTCTAATCTCTCTTGTCTCCTGACTATAGAGTCTTAATCTTCACAATGCCAAAGATTCATTCTACTTGCCATTTTTATTTCCTGTTTATGTTCTCCAAAAATGCAATGTTATTGTTTGTGTATAATCAAGAGAAATGTTTGCAATACACCAGCTGAGGGCAACCCATTGCTCTGTAGAAAGGGAGTATTACTGCTGGGTATCTCAAATATTCTTCAGGGGATTCAGGATGTTGCCTTTTGCCGCAACCAGCTTCACACCCTGTATCTGCTGGTCTGTTGCAACAATTACCACTACATCCAGTCCTTTTGATCTGTTTTTTCCAGTTTAGTCTTCTTTAACTCAGATCATGTCCACAGGTTGTTAAAATTAACAGAGGTTGCAGTTTTCATCTCTGTAGACATTAATACTTTTGTTTACTATGACAGTAATATGTGTATTATGCAGAAACATCTTTCTTCCCCTGCCTTCCAGATATTTCTTTCACTCAGCTTTCTTGCTGTTCGGTATCTACCTTTTCCTTTTGTTTCCTTGTATTCTGTTTCCTGTCTTATTTGCTTTATAACTCTAATTACATGTCATACTTCTTCCAAATCCCATGTTCTGTTGTATCCATTTGCCTTCCTTTCCTTTTCTTTTACTGTTTAACATTTTCTTTTCCTTACAGGTTCCATTTATTACAAATGTAATGATGTTACTGCTCATGCTTAACTATAACCTGTATATGCTTTACTGGTACTATATTACCAATTTTGAGTAAGTTGCTTGCAAACAGCATAAGAAGACATGTTTGTTGGGGGAGAGGATGTCTTCTCTACACTGTAATACCCCTTGTTTACGTAAGATTTCCTTGTGCTGATGTGAGCATGAAGGTTGTACATTTAGAGATTGGGTTAGAAGTGGTAGAGCACCTATATCAGGGGCCGAAAAGGACATTGCTGTGATGCAAAACACTTTAAAATCTGTTAGATTTGCTTTAGATTTGTGACAGTAATTGGGGTGGTGGGAAAGTGTGGTCTGTAAGCTAGGTATTGGGGAGGTATTGTATTCTATGACAACGTAGACTCATCATTATGAATTATTCAACTCCTATGATGCTTTGCATAAAGCTTAATCAGCATCTTTAAAAAAGCCATGCAAACATGAGATGGATGTTTCAGGGTGAATGGCACTCTGTACAAGAATAAGGTAAAGATGGATCCACTGTAAAGCTTAATGAATCAGAGAGGGGTACATAAAGGAGGTATGAAACATAAGGTGTGTGTGTGTGTGTGTGTGTGTGTGTGTGTGTGTGTGTGTGTGTGTGTGTGTGTGTGTGTGTGTATCTATATCTATCTATATATATATATATATATATATATATATATATATATATATATATATGCATATAGTTCAAGAATGCGAAATTTAAAGTAAAAAATATAAATAAATAAATAAATAAAACATTTTTGTGGGGGGACAAGACCCCTGCACTCCCATGAATGGGGTGTACACTCCCTACTCCCCCTGCTAATATATTATCTCCAATGTTGCAGAAACACAGAGTAAAGGCATATTCCTCAACCCAAGGAATTGTGTTATCTCAGTCATAAATGGTCAGCTAAACAACTGTCAACCAAACACACACTCGACTTTTTGCAGGGAAACCATACACACACACACACACACACACACACACACACATATATATATATATATATATATATATATATATATATATATATATATATATATAGAGAGAGAGAGAGAGAGAGAGAGAGAGAGAGAGAGAGAGAGAGATGGGTCTACTTCAGAAGACTGACAAACCAAAAGACTGAATCCAAAAATGCTGAAAAATTTTTAATGCTGGGGCAAGCCCCCCTGCACCCTTCATGTGGGGGGCTGGGCCCCTGACACCCCCTGCTAATTATATATACCAACTCCAAGATTACACAACAATGGAGAAGGGGCAAATTTCATCCTTCAGTATTTTGAGTTACTATCACAAACGGGTTTAAGAAAGAATGGTCTAGAATTGGTTTCCAAGCATTTTCTTTCTTTGGCACTAAAAATCCTTGAATAAAAACCTTTCCATACCTGGGAAGGAAAAACTGGTTCTATTACTCCCTGTGACATTATGCGATGAAGGACAGGTGGAAATGAGTCTGGTCTGGTGGATGAGGGGATAACCTCTGCAAAAGAAGAATGTCCTCCCACTGCCATTTGTAAACTTGATGAATGATCTTCAGAATTCATTTGTCTGAAACTATCTGTTGCCAAAGGGAAAAGTGGAAATTCATACTTTCTGGAATGGAAGAGGGACTGCTATATTGAGGTGTGTGTGTGTGGGGGGCAAGGTTTTTTGGGGGGGGTTGCATGAATTCTTCTTCTTAAACATCTGTTTGCCTGCTTTTTGTTGAGACTGTTTATTTTATTTTGCCAAAATTTGATGAGGAGTTAGAGAATATCTTAGAAAAGTTGGAAAAGGAGGGATGAAAAATCTTAGAGATTTCCTTTATCAATATACAACTCTCATCACATGTTTTGATCGCCTCTGCGGCAGAGGGGCCAAAAACTAAATTTATGCAGAGGAGAATTTTAAATCTTATGTTTAACATCAGCAGGGAGGTTCTGAGAATGCAGTCAGGCAAACCTCCTCAACACAGAAGAGTGGCAAAAGCCCTTGAAAATCTATCCACTGAATTATATGCACGCTGTAAACAATGAGTAGTGACTTGTACAATAGAAGAAACTAAATTATTTAAAGCAGAGTTTTCCTCACAAGAAGACACTACAGACAAAACATTCATCGTACTTTCACAATTGGTCAGAAAAAAATCACAGTCGCATATGCATTATTCTCCCATACTTATTAATAATATTCCCATCCTTATCAGAAAGAGTAGGATTGGAATTAACTAAATGTTTAGCAGCAGTAGGATTAACTAAGGCTATAGCTGCTGAGTTAGGTTGAGTGTATAAAAACGTTATATATAAAGGCTGAGGAACTTTCTGCATTCTATCTGCCTAGATGACAATCAGGAAAACTGCAGGTAGTAACATACAGATCCTCCAAAGTTGACAGAACTGGAGGAATAATTGAAGGTTCTGGAAATTCTTTCTGTAGCAACTCATAGTATTTTCTGAGGGACTGAGAAACATCAATGTTCTCCCACTGAAAATAATGGGACATACTGGAAATAGTTTCAGAGAAAGAAAAACTGCACAGGGAAAATCAGAAACTTGCCTCTTCTCTGAGTCTGAGTCCAAAATATGAGGAGAAAACTTTGTATTTCTCCCTTCATCTTCCTGTCATATTCAAAATCTTGAATCTCTTCAGGAAAAGAGGTATTGCTTTTTTTATCATAAATCACCTTATAAGAAGTGTCAGTAGCCTGAATTAAATCCTGAGCCAGACTGAGTAAATTACTCCTATCCAAAGAAATTTGAGGAGGAGTAGATACATATTTAGTTTTCTCTTTCTTTTTGACTGAAAAAATGGGGACAAGTGTTATTACTGGCAGCAGCAGCTTCTCCAGGGATAGGCACAACATTCTGACAAAAAAGGAAAGCCATCCCTGTTGCCGCTCCCAGGACTAACAACAGTGGCTCTTCCTTGCCCATTGTGTGGGATGTGGCTATCCCTGGTCCATAGTGGCTATAGGTGCTACACCAGAGGGCTCAGGGTAAAAGATCAATGGTCTGAGGTACAACTAATGGTCGCAGCAGAGTCACCCACCTGCAACTGAGGCAAATTACTAGACTGCTGTGGTGGTAAAGGCTGTTTTCTTAACTTTTTCTTTTTGTGGCTGGAAAAAGGATCGACTGTGGGACTGACAGTTTGTTTGATGGTCTAGACAAAAATGGTGCCTCTTTCCTGAGGAAAACAAGCAGCAAAAGCCAGTAAAAATCTAAAGTCTTTAAAAGTAATTTTTTCACAGAAGAACACAGTAAAAAGCCCCTTAAAAAAAATTGCTAACCACTAAAAGTAAAGTAAATGTAACCTCTCCACAGGACAAAAGTTTTTAAATGCCTTAAATGACTTTAAAACTGACAAGAAAAAAAAGCATTCCTGTTTAAAATTACAGTACAGTCTCATGACAGTCTTTATAACTCCTAGCTTTAAAATAATTTTCCTGAAAAGGCAAATGTTATAAAATAAACAATTACTTAAAAAGGAAGTTTTTTTCCCCAAAGGGAACTTCTCTGTCCAGCAAAGGAATAGACCCCACTGTAATTACTAGCATCATTGTTGCTGCTGGACCAGACCCTCAGTGTTGGTAATAAAATGTGGTAATGCAAATGCAGTGAAAAGGTGATGCAGATCTGTTAAACAAATAAAACTGCTCTTACAGATTTAGGTTTCCACAATGCCTTTCAAGCAGCTTCACCATAAATTGAAAGTACTGCTAATATCCACTGTGGACCACTCACCCAAAACTACATGTATAGAAATGATAACTACAGGTAGGGGAAAGCTTGGTGATGGATGAAAAAAATGTGTGGGGGCATAAACCATGCTATGTTTACTATAAACTTTATAAACAAGAAGAATACTACTGCATATATAAAACACATGGCTGAACTCTACATGACTGCACCACACAAGATGATAGCTTTTAAAAATGCAGCATGCGTTCTGAACATTTACTTGATACTTCATTCAAATCTGTTCTTGACAGCACGGTCGTATTGTGATTATCTTGTTTTCTTCACTGTTTTGAATGGCACTCTAAACATTTGACTGCTGCATAAATCTCACATGGAGTTCTTACATTTCAGAAACAATAGTGGGTTGTGTAGTTTTCCATCCTCTGGTTACATTTGTTTGAAACACTTCTAGCAGTGAATATAGTAATCTGTGTTATTTAGGTACTGCTGCTGGGACTGGATCAGTAAACCAAATAAATTGTTAGTTACCCAAGTCTGTATACAGAATTAAGCACAGAGTACACAGTTGAGTGCTTTCACAAGATGTCTGTTCCAAGATACTGTAAGAAGAGGGGAGGAACATATTCAACCATTACAAGAAATTGTGGACAACTTATGAGGTACCAAAGAGTATCTTTATAAACAATAAAACAAAATCCATTAAGGAAACAATATGGTAGTATAGGGACAATAAATATTTAACTGTTTTGCTTGGGGGTAATAAGGGCATAAATCTGCAAGTCCATGTATAACCAATAATGTTTAATCTGATCTGTTCTTTTATAAAGCAAGGGTATATGCCTATTGTATGCTAAAACATCTTACTACACTTTAGCCAAAAACAAAATGAGTTTTATAACTGCTGTTCTGTACCTAATAAGATAGGCCAACCATTAGGATTAAATTGTGATTGAACAAGAGAATAAGAAAGCAGTGTTCTAGGAAAAGATCAAACTTTGTCCTGAGTTTTATAGTGGTCAAGCAGATTTTTTCACTGGTGCCCTGTGACAGGATATGGAAATCTCTGTTTTTCCTTTCTGTTTTAACAGTAAATGCCTTGCAGGAGATTGTGAGGTTGGGGACATCAGTTCTGGATATCAAGAAAAGACTATAAAAGAAAAGCCTCATATATTAGATATGGATCATTTCTAATACATTATTTAATTAAACAGAGTGAGTGTAACAAAAGGTAAGGTTTACTGAGATAGGGTGGTACACCGAAAGTAACTAGCTAAACTGCTAATAGTGGCAGTCAGGGCTAAGTTACTATGTATTTTTAAGGGAAGTGGAATGCATGTTTTTCAAGATGCTTTCAAAGTTCAAGTCCAACCAAAATAAACAATTTGAAAATATATATTCCAGGTTCTATAAATTGATATCAGGGATATCTTTTCTTCTTGACAGGTGGATAGACACGATGAGTCAATTGTATTATACATTTTAGTCATAGGTATAAGAAATTTAATAGATGTCTTATTTATTGATCTTTGTGATAGTGACCAAGTTCAAAATGTTACCACATCATGCCCTGTTACCTCTTTTTCCTCATTCAAGTTTCCTACTAACTCTAAATTTTAGACACATATCCATCCATCCATCCATACACGACTCCTTTTCCCATTTTTTTACATGGGGTAGGGGTGTCACTTCCACAGTGACAATCACCTAGAGCTAAGGTCCACACTACTGGGTGGCTATCCCTGCAGCACTTGTTCTTCCTTACCACACACTTGCATGAATACTTACACCTATAGTCAGTTTAGAAAGTACAATTCACCTACTGCATGTCTTTGGACTGTGGGTGGAAACCAGAGCACCTGGATGAAACCCACGCGATTAAAGAGATGACATGCAGACTATGCACAGAAGGCAATGCATTCTCATGTTAAAATGTTTTTGAAAGGGGGTTTGCATAAGATGCCTCCTTGAAAACCCATAGCCCCTCCTTGGGATCTTAATTTTGTTTTAGAGAAGCCATCACTTGTTCCATTTGATAGCTAACCTGACTGACTTGAGGTTTTTAACATGGAAAACAGGTTTACTGATTGCTCTAACCTTTGCAAGAAGGGTATCTGAGTTGAAAGCTCTCATGATGAATCAACCCTACCTCATTTTCCACTGGGACAAGTTTCTTTCAGAACTAATCCATCTTTTATGCCTAAAATGATATCCAAGTTTACTTTAAGCCAAACTATCCATCCCCTGTTTTCTTTCTTGAACCTAAAAATGAGGGAGAAAGGATGCTCCCTACCTTGGATGTCCACATACAATTCAAATACTCTCTTGACAGAACTAAATCTTTTAGATCTTTGGATCAGTTTTTCATTTCTTGTGAAGGTAAGAAGATGGGAAAAACTGATTCAAAGCAGACTATTTCCAAATGGCTGTCTTAGGCTACTACATTTTGTTATAGTCAGCACAACAAAACTGTTCCAGGCAAGGTCAATACCCACTCTACCAGGGCCTTGGCTTCATCTGTGGCTATTTGGAAGGGTTCGATTCTAGAAGTATTCTAGAAGCAGTAACTTAGTTCTCTGTGCATAGTTTTACAAAGCACTTTAAGGTTGATTCTTTCTCTAAGTCTAGATCAGGCTTTGCTAGGACCATTCTCTAGGGGCTCCTTCACTTTCCACTTCCCAAAAGTTGTAAGCTATGGTAATGTACCCATATAGCTAAGGCTACTGTAGCTTGCTCACTATGAAGAATATAGTACAGTTGTGTAAGTAAACTTACCATAACAGGAGATGCTTGAATAATTACTGCTCCGGTAGTTACTCCCTCCCTCCATTCCCTTTGTTTCTTGGTGTGTTGCTTTTGCGAGGTTGTGGACTTTTATCTTTTGTTGTTTCTAGCGTTGTCCCTACAAGGCTCAACCTCCCTCTCTCTGTTGGCATAAAAGTTCTGAATGACTTTGTGCTTAAACCCGTCTTTTTAGTCAGATCAGCTCAAGCTGACTAATGTTTTGGGCACGTGGAAGGTGCCCGGAAGCTTTGGAAGCTGACCAACTGTTATATCCTTGGGAAATTATAATTCATATAGCTAAGGATACTGCAACAGTGATCATTCAAACATGTGCTGTTATGGTAAGTTTACTTACACAGCTGTGCTTTCTTTACAGAGTCACCACAGAGTGGGCACAGACTGATGTGGCATACCTTACCGTTTAAGAAAATATCACATTTATTGGGCTATGAAGTGTACCTCACCAAGAAGAATAGCTATAGTGTGTGTGGGGGAGTGATCAAACAGTAGCCATCTGATGTACTGGTTGTCTTTAATTAGGTCATAACCCCTTTGGCCATGCTCAGTGACGTGGTCATGGTATGAATGCAGTAGGCATTAAGATTGAGGTGTGTCTTCCTACACACTGAAGTAGTATTCAAAGCCCCTGAGCTCTGTATTAACCAGTCATTACTTGCTCATTCTAGCTCCCAGTCCCAGCTGATACCAACAATGACCATGCTTCCAGCACATCCTGTCCCATGGAAGATGGAAGCAGGCATTGTCTTACCAGTCCTTTACTTTCCCATTCTGACACCTCCAGCACTAATCAAATCTGTGTTGACTGGGATAAAGTCAAGGCTTTCATCCATCTAGGCCATATGGCCAATAAGTTCTGCTATGTTTAATTACTTGGGCTTGAATTTTCAATGTACCATCCGGGAAACACTTCTCATGAACTTTTCATGATTAGTAAAATTGCTAAAAGTTTATATACAGTGTATGCTGAGAAGGGAAATATTTTCATCAAAGAATATCTGTCTTTGTTTGATAATTACTTTTTGCTGTTGCAAATTGAATGTGGACTTACTTAATTGAAATGTTGTTCCTGTCTGATTTTTAACAACTTTGGTTGAAACAATAAAAATAATAAAATGTATGACAGAGCTTTGATGTTGACACTGTGCAATATTTTCCTCTTAAAAAGTATACCCTACTAGGCTGGGTATTGCAATGGTAGTACTTAGAATTCCTTTTCAAGATGGTTATTTTGTGACAAATGTTTAGTACAGCAGCAAAAGATATAAGCGTACATTTCTGGAAAACTTTAACAGCATCAGCAGTAATTAAACTTTGTATCACATAGGCTGCTTTGTGGTATGTTCATTTCTTCTTACAAACTAAAGATAAAGGCAATAAGTGGTGTAGTGGTTAGCATTACTACCTCACATTCCCTGGACTCCCCCTAGATGGGGTGCCTTTTGTGTTTAGTCTGCATATATTTCCTAAGTCCACATAGTTTTTTTTTTGGAGCACCTGGTGACATAGTGGCTAGGACTTGGTAGTCTGACCAACAAGGCTCAGGCTTACTTCCTGGTCAAAGTAGTTTCAGTGCATCTTTCAAAATCTGTCAGTTAGCACAGAGAATTAAGAAGATGAACTTTTAATGAACTGCTTCCTGTAGTGAAGTGTGTGATTCCCTCAGCCTCCAGTTGCATAATGTGTCACACTGACTAAGTAAATTAATCAGACAGTGCTCGGGGGTAATTGGGAAACTGAGCTAGGCTGTTCAATGGTCTCCTGGGCAAAATCTCTAGTAACTACCTGTGAAATGAGGCAGAAGTATAGAAACAAACATGCTTTGGATTTTTTCTCTAACTCCAAAATCCTTCCCCTGTTAGTGTGTGATGTACTTCTTTTCTGCAAGTACAATGATGCATTCCACCTTAATTAGCATGGTCCACACACCTCTGTGTTTTAAGATGAGATCAGCTAAAAGAAATGTGTTATTACAGTAGCAGTGAAGTGACTGTAAATGTCATTGCTATCTGTCACAACTAAGAGACCTGAAAATGCCTAAAACAATGAAAACTGAAATGTCATAAATCACCATTACACCATGAAAGTATTCTTACAAGGGGGTTAGCCTTCTTCTACCCCTAATATGGGAATCTGTGTCCTTAACACCCCTGCTGCTTATGTATATTAACTCCAAGATCACTGTACCTCAAAAACAGAGAATACTCTGACATACCACAACCTTAGAAATAACCTATATTTACCCCATTCTATATTACTTCCTATCACTTGTAGTTCCAGGAGTGTCCCCAGAATTTCAACAGCCATCCACAGTTCATATGGAGTATGTCACTAATTGAGGAGGATGAGGGATATAACATTTAGGAACAAAGCCTAACAAGGGTTAATGTCTATAATGTTAAACATGTAACTAAAAGAGCATAAGTTATTAGAGTGTGTGTGTGTGTGTGTGTGTGTGTGTGTGTGTGTGTGTGTGTGTGTGTGTGTGTGTGTGTGTGTGTGTGTGTGTGTGTGTGTGTGTGTGTGTGTGTGTGTGTGTGTGTGTGTGTGTGTGTGTGTGTGCATGTCTATATGGATCCCTATCATAACATTAACATTAAATCGAACTTCATATGGTCAAGACCATATGATCTAGGTTCTGTAATCTTGAAAATCAAACAACCACCAACAAATCTGCATTTTTGCAGAGGGGAAGCCAACCTGTATCCCCCACATGCCCTGCTAATTATTTATTCCAACTCCAAGATTACACTACCATAGGGAAAATGGTAAATTCCCTGTTCCTCACTGTACCATGATCTCCACAGAAATACTATGACATTTCAGAAATATAGTCTCAACCAGATGAAGTTTGACTTTCTGAAAAATTGATCTTCTGAAAGTGGTATATATATCTATATATATATATCTATATATATATATATATATATATATATATATATATATATATATGGGTCTACTTCATAGTATCAAAAACCCACTTATGAGAAAACTGTTGTGATTGAGACAACAACAGCGAAACAGCAGTTTATCGACTCCTCACATCACTAACAGTTTACTGAGGGAAAGGAGGCAGTCAGCCAACAGTCATAAGTTTGCTCTTTTTACCACTATAGTCCGAACTCAGAGCTGGTATTATTTAGTTAGGGGGTGTGGGGGGGGGGGCCCGTGGGTTTGTAATGTTTCGCTGTGGTTTGTTTTGAATGTTGCCTGACTGCTTCCTTTCACTCGGTAAACTGTTGGTGATGTGAAGAGTCGATGAACTGCTGTTTCACTACTGTCATCTTGATCATGTCAGTTTTCGCATAAGTGAGTTTTTGATACTATGAAGTAGACTTATGTATATATATATATATATATATATATATATATATATATATACATACACACACACACACACACACACACACACACACACACACACACACACACACACACACACACACATCTTTGTCTACTTTGTTTCGTTGAATCTCATTTCAGTGAATTTCATTTCACCCTGACCACTTCAAAACACAAATTACTGAAAACTCATTTCAGTGAATCTCATTTCACTGAACTGAGCTTAGTATATATAGTACTGTGTAGAGTACTGTAAGGCAAGTAAAAGGTATATGCCCTTTTCCCTACAGTAGTGCAACCCTGGAGTTAGTATATATAGTTGGGGGGTGTGGGAGGCATATCCTCCCACCTTGTTTGTTTGTTTTATATTGTATTTTACTGAAAACTTCAAAACAATACATTTAAAACAATAGACATGCATAGCTGCAACACCAATGAGTAACTCTCTCTAGAAGACAATATGCACTCAAACTATGTATATATATATATATATATATATATATATATATATATATATATATATATATATATATATATATATATATATATATGGGTCCCCTTCACATGGCTGATGTGTCATAAAGTCGAAGCCCATATGGTCGAGACCATATGATCGACTTTTGAAACATCGACCGTGCAGAACGGGCATGTCCTACAGTGCGGAATTGAAAGACTTCTATCTTCCACACTGTAGTGCGATCTTGGAGTTGTTATATTTAAGTTCCGGGGGTGTGGGGGGGTGAAGCCCCCGATAGGATGTGCAGGGGGGCTTGCCCCCCTGCTAGCAATGTGAAGGTAAGCGATTGTTGTGTTTTTTTTTTTTTTTTTTTACATGGTCGACATTTCAAAAGTCAGTCATATGGCCTCGGCCATATAGTCTTCGACTTTATGAAATGTCGACCATGTAAAGTAGACCCATATATATATATATATATATATATATATATATATATATATATAAATAATATATCTACAAACACACACACACACATACACACATATATATATATATATATATATATATATATATAGATATAGATATAGATATACACATACATTTACACAGAGACTGATACATATAGACATTAAGCACACACGCACACACACACATATATAGATTACACACATTATTTGTGTATAGCTATCTAGTCTGTCTATTTATCTGTCTGTCTATCAGTCTATCTACTAGCAATGATTTAATGGTATTGCAGTATGAATGCTTGGCTTAGTTGAGGAGAAACTGCTAAACCTCTGTGCTAAGGATCAAAAATATTTGCCACAGATTATGAAGACAGTTGTGCTCAGAATCATTACTTAATACAATCTGTAACAATAATTTTAATATAATACAACAGTACAGACTAACTCATTAGCTACATACTAAACAATACAGGTACTTTAGAATAAGGAACTACTACAGTTTAATAATCATAACTTGACACAATTAATTTGAAATTCAGTTGTTTACAGGTAGCTACCCGCGGTGGTGGTGCTGCGGTAGCGTTGTCACCTCACAGTAAGACGCTGTCCGGTTCGACTCTCAGCTAGAGCGTCTTCTGCGTGGAGACATGCGTGAATGGGCGTACCTTCGTTGAAGGTTGTGCATCAGGGCTGGTAACTCGGCATGTAAAAATCAACTACCAATCATTAGCAGACCGGAGTTCCGCTGTGGCGACCCTTAACCGGGAAAAAGCCAAAAGACACAACAACAACAGGTAGCTGTCTAGTAATTACAGCAGCTTAACACATGGAATTAATTCATAATTCTCCCTACTGAACTTTATTTTTAAGGTCATACGGCTGTAGTATTGGCCACTATCCCGTAGTATGGCCAAAGATTGATAAGGTATAGAGAACCTCCAGCAAAAGGGTCCAAGTCAAAGCAATTGTCTACAACATTTTGTGATTTCTTCCCAGAACGTCTGTAATATAGCTTTGTTCCACCAACAGTGTCTGAGGTTAAACATATATGAGGAAAGCAATGAGTAGGCAAACGGATGGAGGAGCTGTGTGTTGTAAGCAGCACCTGTAAATTACAAGTAGATTTCCCTGCATTTTACTTTAAGAAGTTCTTCAAATTATTGTCTGAGAAACAAAGAAAGCACTTTTTCTATAGCAGCCATGTCATGTTTTTCAGACTGAAATAAATTTGGCATGCTGTGTTTTCAGTTTTATATTCCATTTGCTTTTTAAATTGTGTTAAAAAGTGCTTCTTTGCACTGTTCACATCACCATTTGTTGCAAGCCCTCCATGATGTTCAGCAGCTGGCTTGTTCCCACAATCCATTTCTCAGAATTACTCCTTGTATACAGCAATAGCCTTTCAGTATTAACTTACTCAAGATAGCAATGTGAGCTCCGTGGTACAAGTGGAGACTGCCTGATTTATGTAAAACTGTATGGTGCTAGGAAATTTTCTTCCATTTCAGCTCTGTATTAACTCAGTTCTTGTTCCCAGTATAGCTTCCATCTTTTCCTTTCTGTCACCAACTACCTAAACAAGTATATAATAATACAATGCCAGTGGTATGCCAAGCACTTGGAGTCAAATGATGACAACTGCCTGCCATCTCACTTCTTTACTGAGATTCTGCCAGTGACTGGTGTTTGGTAATCTTTCTGTGTACAAGATGGTATATATTTTAAGCTAAGACACTTAGAAATGACTTGGTATAACACTGCCTCTTAATAAAGGATCCATCATGCACAGTACAGTTAAATACTACTACAGAATGTTATTTACCAACTTATTTGTTGTGCTTGCACCTGAAACATTTATTATATATGAGCCTTTTAATAATATCAGGTATTGTGTAACTGCATATTTTTTTATTCGTCACATTAGTGCATCACACTGATCACAAAATGATGACACTTTGATGCGATTCTGATGAAGCCTCAAACTTGTTGTCTACTTAAAAGTGATAATCCTTATAATACAGTTCTCAAGCACCTATTTTTTAATGAAACCTTTAGATAAATATCAAAGAGCTATTTACTTGCATCTAATATTTTAATTAGATTATATTCTCAATTTAACCCATCACAGCCCCCTTTGATGCTCTCAATTTTTAGTGTTTAGCCTCAGATGCATGATGTAATGAATACAGGGCCTTTTGATTTAATGAGAACTTCTGCCTTTCCAGCCTGAATCTCTGCATCCTTTTATTTTCCTGGCTATAGAATTCATTTAATTGGAGTCTCTTACCACCACACATTAAGGAGTCTAAATTAGTATCCTTTTTCTGATTAGAAAATGCAGGCAGGCATTTTCTCTTTGATCTGAGGACCAATCTGAAGTAGGCAACAACCCCCTGAAAATGAGCTGATGGCCTTGTTATTAGAATGAAATGCAGATGCGTCCATGTGTTACAAAATGCTTAATTTCTTAATTGATCACCTTCTACACCATCTATTCTCCCACTCCTTTTTCTTTTGCAGTAAATCAGAATCATGTTTCCAAATAAAATAGAATTGCTTTCAAGGGAAAAAGCAAAACCCACTCATTCTTTTCACAATAAAAATCAGATCATGTCAATATAAACCTTCTAAATGAACATGAACCTTCAGAATGGCAGACATTTAAATGATACTTTGACATGTATAAGCACAACTGTTGTAAGTGTGAATGTGTGTGTGTGTGTGTGTGTGTGTGTGTGTGTGTGTGTGTGTGTGTGTGTGTGTGTGTGTGTGTGTGAGAGAGAGAGAGAGAGAGAGAGAGAGAGAGAGAGAGAGAGAGAGAGACCAGAGAGCAAATTTTAAAGACTTTAATTTGTCATCTTTTGATCTTCCTAATAAAAACAGCAATGCAAATGTCATGCTACAGAATCAAATTACAATAAAATAATACGTGTCCATCTGCTTAATGAAAAAAGGAAAATAGTGTAATATAAGGCAAGGGAGTTGGACATACTTGAAAATGTATATTTCTCCTTTTAAAGAAAGGTCATTTGATTTTAGAATCCATATATGTATGCTACCTTGATTCATACTTAGCCTGTGTAGCACATCTGTGATTGACATGTAAGAAATAAAGTGCATAGATTGTGACCTATGGTAACCTATAATTAGCAGGATAGAGAATTAAAAAGCTCCATATACGTGAACATCATGACACACTCTTTTCAACTTGTAAACCGTGACAGATAGCGAGACATTTATGCTACTGTATGGGGCTTTTGTTATATGCGATCTCTTTTGTCAGAATATCAAGAAGTGCTGGGTATTTACTTCATTTTGGAGCATGTTGCAACATTTGATAATACTTTCATTGGAGAAAATGCCCTTGTAAAAAAATTCAACAACACCAGGTATGTAGCTTAAAGGAGACCTCATCCTCCTTTGTGGCTGTGCCCAATCTTTTATTAGCGGCAACTGTATTCATACTATGAATTCACATTTTACCTTAAATTCTGATCATTCAATTATTTATTTGCTTCTGTACAGAGAAGTATTTAACTCAAAAATGTCCCTCCATAGACTTTATTTTAAGTGATTCATTTGTCACTTATTATACGTTTGTAATGCCCAATCATATACTGAGATAGTTTGTCTTAACAACACACTTCTGGCTGTTAATATTAACTGCCACTAAATTACTAGCAATTAAACGGACATGTTACTGTTTCCTCACTGTATTTTAGGAGAAAAACTTATTAGTAACTTCTGCTATATGTGGTTAAATTCTGATCATTCAGAAGAGACAGAATTTCATATTGTTTAATCTGTAGTTGGACTGATTTTTAATAGTAAAAATAAAACTTCTTTTTTAGGATTTTTGACAATTTCTGCTTTTAAATCCCTAACTACAGCAGAATTCCTGCTTATTTATTTATATTATTTATTTATTTATTCCACTTTGATTACCGGGGAAGTCCACTGGGTCAACATGGCCCCTTTTCAGTGGAGGTCCAGGGAGAAAAGCACCGAGAATGCATTAAAAATATATTACATACAGGATTTCAACACAATCAAGATTTTAGAAAGCATTAAACAGTTTACAAAATACGATTGCAAGGAATACAAGACAGTATGAGAGTACAATTCATATTAAAATTGATTAAAATTTTGCTTTTTACATTAAAGTTATACTTATTACATTTACATAGGAAATCAGTAATTCTTTGATATTCCTAAACTGAGAGTTAAGGATCTATAGAATTTGCCTGTAGTGAAGATATCCAGGCATGGAGAAATAGCTGTGGTGCTTTGAGTGCATGTATTAGAGATAGAAATTAGTGCTCAATATTTACAATATTTACACGTTTTGTTGAGCAAATATAGTTCTAGGAGTTGAAGGATTGTCTAGTATTTACAAGTTTTGTTCAGCAAGTATAGCTGTAGGAGTAGAAGGATTAGGTAGTATTTACCATTTTGTTGAGCAAATCTAGCTCTAGGGGTAGAAGTAGTTAAGTAGAGGGATAAAGCTGCAGAAGATTGCAGGGAGAGATTGATATAGTTGTAGGAATATGTCTATAGGAGGAGGATAGGGCAAATGTGACAGAATGAAGAGACTCATACTAGAAGCGGTCCAAGATTAAGTAGGGAGGAGGCAGGGGCATTTCCATTTAGTAGACAGGTGTTTGAAAAGTAAGGCCTTGAAATTTGCGGTGTTTGGGGTGGTTCTTAGTGGGGAAGGAAGGGAGTTCCATTTTTTGCCCAAGGCATAGGAGAGGAGCAGCTGGCTGGCAGGATGTTTAGGTTTGTGGATAGAAATTAAGTTCTTATGCTCAGATCTAAGGGCTCTGTTGGAAATATAAGATGGAAGGATATTAGTTAGAGTGGGGCATTTTGTAGGATAAAATATGAGTGAGTGTGCTATGGAGAGTTGTAGGTAATCTAAGTAGTTTGGTAGTTCTAGCCAGTTCAGGGATTGTAGGGTGAGGCGGTGGTGAGTGGAGTTTTTGGATTTGGAGGCAAATTTAGCGATTTTATTGTAGCAGCTTTCGAGTTTAGAAGTGGTAGAGGAAGACAGGTTGGTTAGGAGAGGTACACCATATAGGAAGAAAGGAAGGAGAAAAATAGAGGCCAGAGTGTGCCTAGTTGTGTTTGAGAGAAAGTGGTTGTTCCTATACAGCATACCTAGCTTTTGGTGTTTTATTTTTTTGTTTTTTTTATGTTTTGTTGTACATGTATATTGAACTTTAGTTGTTCATCAACAATTACGCCAAGAAGTTTAGCGGAAAGGATGACTTCTATAGGTGTGTTTGTTTGGCTGAGGATTTTGATGTCGCTTTTATTGAAGGAGTAGTTCTTAGAGGGTGAGAATAGAAGAATTTTGGATTTGCTAGCATTAAGAGAGAGGTGGTTTTGGGGCATCCAGTTTTCAGTTTTTGAGAAGGCAGTTTGGGTTTTTCACAGCAGTTCAGGGAGATTTGAGGCAGAGCAGACTAGGATTCAGTCATCCATATATTGAATGATTTTGGTGTCAGGAAAAGCAGTGTGAAAGTTATTGATGAAGATGTTAAATAGCATAGGACCGAGGATGGATCCCTGTGGGAAACCAGTGGGAGTGGATAAGAAGGAAGAGATGGTGTTTTTCCATTTGACAGCCTGAAATCTGTCTGATAGGTAGCTGGAGAACCAGGAAAGAGTTTTAGGTGAGATGTGAAGGTTAAAGAGATGATAAAGAAGGTGGTTGTGGGAGATGGTGTCAAAAGCCTTGGACAGATCAAGTAGAACAGTAGAAACTAGCTGCCCTGAGTCTCGGGCTTTATTAACAGTATCTAAGAAAGAGATTATGGATGTATTGGTGCTGTGGCCAGGGCAGAAACCATGCTGGGTGGGTGTGAGGAGGTTATTTTGGGTCAGGAATGGCATAAGTTGGACGTGCATGCACTTTTCAAGGATTTTAGACATAGGGGAGAGTAAGGCAATAGGGTGGAAGTTTGAGACGCAGGTATTTTTTTCCTCCCTTGTGAAGAGGGAGAATGAAGGCTGAGCACAAGAGTTTGCGGACGTAGGATTCTTTTATTGATCTATTTATACTGATTGGGTGAGCAATACCATCTGCGGCAAGTTTTAGATAGGATGAAGGGATGTTGTTGGTTGCATTAGAGCATGGCTTGAGTTTGGATAGGAGTTTTTTATGAGAGATGTAGAGACAGGTTTGAGCTCAAATAGAGGAGGATGGTTGTTTGGAGAGATTGGCGGGGGAGGGGGAGGATTAGTTGGGTTATTGTTGGGAAAGGATTTAGTGAGGGCGAAAATGGTTTTGATGAAGAAAGAATTAAATTCAGAGCCTAGTTCAAGGTCAGTTTTGCTTGGGTTGGGGCAGGGATTTGTTTTTGAGCCTGGGTGGAAAAGTGAGTTTATAGACTTCCAGAATTGTTTAGGATTATTACGGTTGTTAGACTGGAGCTTAGTGTAGTAGATTTTTTTGTCTTTGTTGATTAGCTGTTTAGAAAGGTTACAGAGCTGTTTGTATTGGAGTAATGTGTTGGGCAGATTGTTTTTTGGTGAGGTTTCCATAGTTTGTCCCTTTGGTGCATAATTTGTTTGGTCTCTTTGGTAAGCCATGGAGCTGTGTTATTTTTGATCCTTTTATTTCTTGGGGGGAGGGTTATGGAGTTTAAAGTATCAAGGAAGACAGTGTTGAAATGGTCTATAGCTTTATCAAGGGATAGGGTGTTCAGCATATGACAGCTCATTTGTTTGAATAAATTAGAGAAGGTAATGGGGTTGAAGTTAAGGTTGCAAGTTTGGATAAATTGATGCTGGTATGGGGAAGAGCTAGTAGAGCGATGGATAAAGGCAGGGAGATGGTCACTAATGATATCAGGAATTGTGCCAGAGTTGGTTATTCTGTTAGGGTTAGAGACAAGAATCCAGTCTAAGGTGGATCCCGGGGGATTAGTTTTTTTAGGTCGGGTGATAGTGAGGATTGTCTGAGTGAAATTGTAGATATTGATGGATAGGGAGCGGGAGGGGCAGTTGAGTTTGTTCCAATCAATATTTACATCTCTTAAGATGTAAGTCTCAGCTGATTTTTGTGGAAGCCCATAGGAGAATTTCTTCAAGTATTGATATATTATTTCCAGGGGAGATATAGAGGGCAATGAAGCAAATATTTTTGTGCTTGTTTAATTTTAGTAGTCCTGCGGTTAGTTTAGTGTTCTGGAATTGTGGGATTGGAATCTGGAGAGGGATTAAGGTGAGAAGATTAGAGTAGACTAGGGCAGAGCCACCACCTTTTTTATTAATTCTGTCATTTCTGAGAATAAGAAAACCTTGGGGCAGGATTTCTGAATCAGAGATGGAAGGTTTGAGCCAGGTTTCAGATATAGCTAGGATGTCAGGTTGGTTATGGCTTAGCCAGGAGTGGAATAAGTGAGATTTATTACTAAGACTTTGAGCATTAATTGTAAAGAACCTTAGGGTATTATGTAGGGTGGAAAGGGTTGAGGGATTATTGGAGTTGTTACATGTAATGTGGCCAGGATTAGGATGGATGTCACCTGCTAGCATTAGTATGTAGAGGGAGACATCCTTTTGGCATTTAGGTTTGAAAGGTGCAGGTTTGGGAAGGTTATATATTAGAGTAGGAGACACTATCTTGGCTTTACAGGAGAAGATTTTAGGATGGAATAGGAGCAGAGGATTTGTTTGAATGAGGGAAGGTGAGATAGAGTGGAAATGAAAGGCAAAATGAGGGTAGGGGAGAGTGTGTATGGAGGTAGTTTTTGTTGGAAGTATTAGGCAGGTATGGGGGGAATAAGAGGTAGCTTGATGTAAGGGAATTAGGAGGAGAAGAAGGAGCTAGGGGGCTTGGGAAGAGTGGTGACTTAAAGAGAACATGTTAGAGAAGAGAGAGATAGGGAGGTAAGGATTAAGGCGAGTGAGAAATATTGACTTTAAATGGTCATTATTTATATTTGTTATTATACAATTTCAAAAAATCATTAATGTGCTTTCTTTTTATATCTAGATTCTTAATAATGTCCTGGGAGCTGAGTGTGTGTCACATTGCACTGTGTGTGTGATGGCAGAAAATAACACATCTGTCAAACAATACTGCCTTTCCAATCCTGCTGGCATCATACTATGGCCTGCGAGATGCTGTTCTTTCTGCCACCTGTCATATGCCTTCTTGTTAAATAGCTGCATTTAACCTCCAGCCCTCTCCTTTCCTCCTCCTTAGTCCGATATCCAGAGTATTTACATTGTGTTGCATTACCCGCTGTACTTCTGTTAGCAGTGTACCCGTTGTATTAGCTCACAGCTAATAACATGCCTGCTACTTACTGCTGCTCTTCCACCTGTTATCTCCTGCTTGTTACCCCTGAGTGGGGGATATTACAGGATGTTACCCTGATAGGGGGATATTACTGGATAACACTATTCCGGTCCTAGTTATGGCTTGTCAGACTATTAGTAATTCCTGTTGTATCTATCTTGCATTCAAGCATTAGCATTTGTAGCTGTCCTGTTTCCTTCACTGTGCTTCTGACACCTCAGCACATTTTCAGCTCTTTGTTTTGTCTCTTCCTGCTCTTCTTCTTTTTCTTCTTACTGTCCCTCCCTGTTTCTTCGTGGGTCCTTCATCATCAGCATGCTCTCCACCCTCTTCGCCTTGTTTAAAGGTAGAGTTCTGCATTTATACCTCTTGATTACTACTGAATTATGAGTTTCTCAATATGCAAATTGCAGTTATCGCTGTACCCTTTACATGGAGAAATGTGGGCTGCAGGTGTACATTACTTTCTTTGATAATGTTCTATGTGACACTGTTTACTATAAGGAATGGGATATAAAATAGCATTATAATTTTCAGCACAGAAGCTCTCCTCCAAAAAAAAGAAGCCAATCTGGTGGTCCCCTGCCATTAATAAACTCTACAACAGAAGGAAGAAACTGTTGCAGAAAAATGTGAAGTCCCAAGACGGGAAAAACTCCCTTATTAGTCTTAACAAAAAGTCGAGATCCCTCATCAAATCCTCCAAAGCCAGCTATGAAGGCAGAATTGCGGCAGACACTAAGAACAATCACAAAGCCTTCTATAGTTATATCAAGAACCTCCATGGCAATACCCAGATTTGCTCTGAATTACTGCACAATGGTACATCCTATACTGAGCCAACATATATTGCCAACATACTGGCTGACAGATTCAGTGCCATCTTCACCCCCCCCCAAAGGACCAATCACAATACCGGAAGAATGCTGGGCACCCAGCATTACTGCAGCACAGATTAAAGCTGCATTGTCCAAGGCCATAAATACAGCTTTTATGGGACCCGATAATATCCCTGGCTGTGTTCTACATGAACTACAAAGCAAACTGGCACCACATCTGTGTGGCCTGTTCAGTCACATCCTCACCTCAGGCTTTGTCCCTACTGAATGGTGCACTGCTACAGTCATCCCTCTCAATAAAGGGGGAGCGGATACAGACCCTGGGAATTATCACCCCATTAGCCTGATGAGTCTGATATGTAAAGCTATGGAGTGCATCATCATGGACCTGACTAACAAAGATATAGGAAATCTCCAAATTCTAGACCCCATGCAATTTGGCTTTGTGAAAGGGAGATCATGCCTGTTCAACCTAGTTGACTTCTTTGAGTCAGTCACCAGGGCTGAGGATGAAGGTAAGGCAGTGCATACAGCCTACCTTGATCTAGCCAAGGCTTTTGATACCATTCCTCACTCAGGAATTATTGATAAACTCACCAAACTAGGCATCAACTCCTATATCACTATGTGGGTTGCAAACTGGCTCACAGATAGAACACACAGTGTGAAAGTAGTAGACTCCAAGTCAGACTGCCGACCAGTCACGAGTGGAGTCCCACAGGGATCGGTCCTGGGTCCTCTCTTGTTCAGCATCTACTTTTCAGAAGTCCAGGCCAACACAAAGGGACTCTGGCTGACCACATTCGCAGATGACTGCAAGCTGAGAGCCATTATTAACTCCCCAAGTGATGCAGACATCCTACAGAAAGGCCTCACTGAGACCAATGACTGGTGTCAAAACCATGGCCTTAACCTTAACGCCAAAAAATGCATCATCATCCCCTTTGGTAAAAACTCAGTTCCCACTAATTACCACATCGATGAGAGCCCACCGAACACGGAAGGCGCTATAAAAGATCTGGGGATGCAGGTTGATAGCAACCTCTCCTTCAAACACCACATTGCCACTGTGGTCAGAAATTCCTTCTATGTGGCACATCTCATTACCAAGGGATTTGCATCCGGGAAGAAAGAGGTCATCATCTCTCTCTACTCTTCCCTCGTTAAACCAATCAAGTATAATGCCTCATTTGGCATATACCTCACTAGACACCTGCAACAGCTAGAGAGGCCACAGAAGTACCTCATGAAGAGGATCCTAGGCATTAAACACATGTCCTACAAGGATAGACTCAAAAGACTCCAGCTATTCTCTGTCTCATATTGCCTACTTAGAAGCGATCTCTGCTTGACTTATAAAGCCATGTCTGACCCAGCTCTGTTAGAAATGCTAAATCTAAAGAAATCCCAATCCCTCCACACCACATAGTCCAGAGACCTCAACCTCATTACCACAATCAGCAAAACATGCTGGAGGGACATATTCCTCACCCAGAGACTGCCCATGCTCTGGAATAGACTTCTCATACATGTCAAGCAGAGCACCTTGCTGATCCTCTTCAAGAGAAATCTTGATGAGTGGATGAGTAATAGAAAGTTCACCCTGGGGATCACTCCAGTGGCTCTACTTGATGGAGGGACTGGGATCTAACGTTGGGCAGCACGATGCCAGGGCACTTCTATGGGCTAGGCTTGTAAAGGCTCCAGTGCCATTAGCCTAGTACACACCTATGAACCTATGAACATAAATGCTGCATTGTATTTTTTTCTCACATAATATATGATTTAACATTGTCTTAAACAAAAAAACTATGCACTGGAGTTACTTTGTTCACTGCAGTGTTTATTATGCTGCCTTGCTGATCAGTGCAAAGCAGTAAAATTAAACAGAGAACCTAATGAGGGGCAAGATGGACATAAAAATAAACAACAAACAGTTATTCCACAGAGCACCTCCAAATGATACAACCTCACTAATAATGGAATAAAAATATTTATTGAATTATACATTCACAGTACTGCAAATTATTGAAACCCTAAAATCCAACTATAAATCAAGTGATACACAATTCAAGTGCTGATTAAGGTAACTGCATTGTAGATACCTCATACGTATCATCACGGTATGTATCAGCTGCCAGTGTAGATATATAAAATAAGCAACATCAATATGAGCAGTCAGTAATCAGCAATTAGAAATATTTCCAGAAAAAAGAAAAAGGCAAGGTAAAAGGCAAAGATGTGAAACTGACATATCGGACCGATACAGTGAACATGTATGACACACAGGAAAGAACAAGAAGCAGAAGTGGGAGTGGCTTTTAAAGCAACAGTGTTGGTAACAGCATTGGAAGAGTCCCCAGAGATCTTACAACTGGAACCAAAAGGGTACCAAGTCATTATGGTTCTGAAAGTCCAAGCATCAGTTTCACGATTCCACTTCTGAAAGGGGTGACTGCTACAGTGGTAGCCCCTTTAATGTTTGCAGACCCTGAGTTGTTGAGTTCCACAGAACCAGGGATATCATGAGCCATTTTCAGACAGACAGCAGAATAATCCCTGGAAACAAAGCACTGGAAACAGTACAAGGAGGACTAATCATTACAAACAGAACCAACCACAAGATGAATAATGTTAGTATTTCCTCAAAAGTCTAAAGAAAAATAAAAAGTCATGGTAGGACCCCTGATAGCTACAAAATAAAGTATTATTTGATGTAGAGATTAGCATAAAGGTAAGTATAATACTTCCAGAAGCTGAAGGACTATCTCAGTGACTATGGGCTATATGGGAACTGAGGCCTTAAACAAAGTTTTTTTTTTCATATAAATCATGCATATATAAATCAAGTATAAAGATTAGAGAGGCTATATGTTCTTAAATTTGTCACAATGAGTCTGCCACATTTACAGAAAAATCTTTGAGCCCCTCCAGATGCCAGAAAAGTACTTTGGTGATGTCCTATCAATACAAAGAAAGTCTATGCTGCCCTCTAAGAAGCACATGTAGAAGTGTGAGCAGGATGGTGAGATGTCCTTCTACAAAAATCCAATATGAGAGTTCCCAGAGATCTTACAATTGGAACCAAAAGGGGCCCAAGTCATTATGGTTCTGAAAGTCCAAGCATCAGTTCCATGATTCCACTTCTGAAAGGGGTGACTGATGCAGTGGCAGCCTCTTTAATGTTTGCAGACCCTGAGGTTGTTGAAATTCACAGAACCAGGGATATCATGAGCCATTTTCAGACAGACAGCAGACTCATCCCTGAAGAGCTCCTGACTGTTCCCCTATGGAGGCAGTCAGGAGTTGTCTCTCTCTCTCTCTCTACTGCTTGGGATGGATGGCTGTCTCTCAAGATACCTGGGTAAGGCAGATAATATCCAGAGTTATTCAGTTCCATTTTTTCTGCATCCACCTCATATCTCTCAATCACAACTGGATATGCCACTCCACCCCAGATGGCTGAAATGGAAGTCTCTTTCTTGCTGCAAAAAAGAGGTCCAACCAGATCAGAGAGGGTCAAGATTTTATTAGAGATTCTTTTTCATTCTGAAGAAAAGCAAGGATGTCAGGCCCGTCTTGTACCCAAGTCAAATGAACTAGTATGTGAGAGGGATTCAGTTCAGGATGGTCATACTGCAGTCTCTTCTGCCATATTTGCAGGTAAATGACTGAATGTGATCAGTGAGTCTGCAGGACACTTACCTAACCATCAAAACTGCCACAGCATCCATCAGATTTCTTCAATTCCAAATAGGGAGTCAGTCATTATCAATTAAGAGCCCTGCCTTTTGAATTCACTGCAGCCCTCGAGAGTTCACCAAGTGCATTGCAGTAGTCATGGCTCACCTTTGCCTACAGGGAATTAGAGTGTTCCTGTACTTGAACCATTGTCTCTTGTTAAAATCATTAACAAAGGCAAGGAAGGCAAGGAATAAGGATCCAAGTTCTTCTCAACTATTTTCAAAGCCTCCTTCTACACATCAGGTCTCCTGCAGTATTAGTACTTTGAGTACTTGGTCTCATGGCTTCTTTCTTATGCTGCAATTTGCTCATAATCACACGAGATGTTCACCTTATTGATCACTGCTGCAGTAGCCTAAGCTATATGGATTATCACATGCATAGTATACAACAGCTGGCCAGCTTCCAAAACTTCAGGGCACATTCCATGTGCCCAAATCATCAGACAGTTCAAGCATTGCTGTCAAAAGACAGGTTTGGGCACTAAATGCTTCCAGAGTTTTCCAAAGAGAGTGCTCTTCTGCAGGCTTTGTGCTGTTCCATTGCTGGGCAAATAAGTTTCCTTTGAAGCAAAACCTTTTGCATATTATTTTTGATGTTTGAACTTATTTTCCTGTTCAGGAAAGTATATTTTAAGCTAGGAATATGTGGTTTTATTGACTGTCGTGTGACTTTACTGTACTTTTCAACAGGAACACACTTTTGGTTTTGACAATTTAAAAGTTAGTTTAAACATTCTAAAACTTTTTTTTTTTCTCTGTGGAGAAACTGTGTTTAAATTACTTTGGGGGACATGGAAAGAGTATTAGTGTTTTTAACTGAGAAGTAACTTTCTGCTACTTTTTTAAATGTATCTGTTTATCCTGTTTAGTTTCCCTGAGAAAGAACCATATTTGGCTTGACCGTGAAACAAACTACTAGTCCCATGCATAGTCCTTTCTAGCCACGAAAAAAAAAAGTTAACTAAACAACCTTTGCCACCAAAGCAGGCTAGCAATTTCCCCTCAGCCACAAGTGGGTGACTTTGATGTGTCCAAAGCTGGTTCCTCAGACCACTCATTTTCCCCCCCGGATCCCTCTGGTGTTGTACATCCAACCACTATATACCAGGGATTAGCCACATCATCTGTGGCTGTTGGGGTCCTCTCAGTGGGAAAGGGAGAGTCATTTTTGTCGTTTTTAGGAGAAGAGGCAGGAAGATGCACCTGCTTAGCCAAAAAGTTGTGCCCAACCCTGAGGAATTGTTGTTGCCATTAATAATCCAATCTGTCCCAACTTTCCTGTTAAAAAAGAAACAGAAAGCTAAACATGTATCTTCTCCTGCACCAGTTTCACTGGACAAGAGTAGTTTATTTAGTTTGGCCCAGGATCTTGTGCAGGCTATTCACCCTTCTTATCTGGTGGCTTCTGGTAAAAGAAGAAGGGACTCCTCTATTCTAGAAGAGATTCAAAAAATTGTATCTGGAGAGAAATGTGATGGGACAGATGTAGAATTTTCTTCTCAGATTTCTGATTCAGGGGAGAGTATGTTATCTGAATCTCTCCGTCAAGGTTTCTCTTTCTCTGAGATTATTTCCAGAATGTGCTGGTGTTTTCAGAGGGAGAACACTGAGGTTTCTCAGTTCCTCAGAAAATGCTATGAGCTGTTACAAGTAGAATTCAAAGAACCTCCTCCCATCCACAAGTTTTGTTAGCATTGACGAATGTATTTGTCACAGCCTGTGATTTGCCTGACAGCCAGGCTGCTGCACCTAAGAAAGAAGGTAGAGTGTACAAAGTTCCTTAGTCTTTTAAATTTTCATACACTCATCTCAGATTTGAAGCAGCAGCTATAACGTTAGTTAACCCAGCTGCTGCTGAGCATTTTTTAATTCTAATACTTCCCCTTCTGACAAGGATATTACAGCAATTGATAAGTTTCGGAAAAATTGTATGCTTGTCCAACTTTAAGTGTTAGCATTTTGAATTATCAGGCTCATATGTTAAAGTTTATTCTAATTGTGAATATATGAGGGGTGTTTTATCTGGAGTTCCCTTCTGCAGTGTTTCAGGTCTCTTCTCATTGATTAAAGCATACATATGACTCTGTAGATACTAGATCCAGGGCTATTGCCAGTGGTACTGTGTTGAGGAGGTTTTCCTGGCTGCATTTTCAGAACTCCCAGAAGATGTAAAAATGAGATTTCAAATTAACCTTTGGATAGAGATTAAGTTTTTGGACCATGTGCTGCAGAGGTTATTATAAAATGTCGTCAGAGTGGTAAGATGATACCCGGAATCTCTCAGATTTTTCAGCTCTCCTTTTCCATATTTTTCAGGAGATTTTCTGCTCCCTCATCCATTTTTTGCAAGAAGCAAAATACAGTCTCAGGAAAATGCTGGTAAGCAGATTTTTAAAAAAAAGTGGAAAGGAGGTTCCAATTAGAAAGCAGGAACACACCAGAATAAAGGACAGTCAAGCAAGTCAGAATTACTATGTAAAGACCCTTGTTCCACTCTCCCTCCCTCCCTGACAGCCCCTTTTACCTTTCAGAAAGTCTATATCTCCATTTCTCTCCTTGGCAACAGATTGTTTCAGGCGCATGGGTTTTGAGACTGATTCAGCAGGGTTACAGATAGCAGTGGGAATAAATTCATCCTTTCAAGGGAATTACTCCACATCTACCAGACCAAACCCCTCTGTTTTCTCTTGTCATACAGCACATGCTATCTCAATGGATAATAGAAAGACTTTCTCTTTCCCAGATGGAAAAAGTTTTTTTTTCCTTCAAGAATGTTTCTGTTGCCAAAAAAAGAAAATGCCTGGAGACCAATTCTGGACCTTTCTTTCCTAAATCTGTATGTGATAGTGCTCATGTTCCAAATGCTTCACTTCACAAAGTGTTACCCCTTCTTCCTCATTTAAGTTTTTGGTGACCTGAAATTTAAAGGATACTTATCATTACATTCCTATTCATCCAGTCCTAAAACATTCTGGTCTTTCATATCCTCTCTCATCAACCCAGGTATAAAAAATGATCCCAACACATACCCAGACAACACCCCCCCCCCTTCAGACAACTACCTATTTCAACACATACTTCATAGAATGCATAGCCAACTTAACCTCAGACTTACCTAACATACCCCCTTCCATGCAGCTAATGTCCCCAACCTTTGAACCTGGCACATCTTCTTCACAAAGCTCACCTAACTGCAACCTCTCTGATGCACACATAGACAGCTCCACCCACTCCACCTTTCAACTAGTTTCTAGAACTCTTATAAAAAAGTTTTTACATAAACTAAAACCTTGTTCCTCCTCAACTGATAACTTTTCCCTGGAATACCTAAATCTAGCTACAGATGCAATAACATACTCAATCATCCCCTTATATAAAGGAGGTAATTCCACCACCATTACAAATTTTCATCCATAGCCATCCTGTCTCCCCACTCTAGTCCTTGAAAGATGTATACAACAATTTCTCTGCTATATCTTACAAAATAAGCTAATCGCCAATATGCAACATTGAGTTTGGCCAGATCACACCACCTGCACTGCATTACTATCATTTGCAGACACTGTCAAAAAAGCTCACAATTGTAATAAACTTGTATCTGCAGTATTTCTAGATCTATCAAAAGCCTTTGGCATAGTCTCTCACACCAAACTCCTCAGTCAACTTTCCAGGGTCTATCATCTCCACCTATTCAATGGTTCTCTAGCTACCTTGCCAACAGGCAACAAGCTGTAAAATTCTCATTCTCCTTGGAAGGTGTAAGCCGAAGCGCTAGAGAGACTATCCAATAAATTTGTGGTGGATCCTGTTTTTTGTTGTTATATTTGGCTTTCTTTATTTTTTTAGTTGCATACTACAACAAGCTGTAAAATGGCATGGGTCTATCTCTGTATGCCTTCACATTTCCACAGGTGCAGCCTTGGTCCTATTCAATATTTTTGACAATAACCAACACTCATCTTGTAGAGGCACCCTGATTCAGTATGCAGATGACTATCATCATCTGGTCTTCAAACACCTTAACTCACTCCAATAAATCACTCAATAAGCCGTCATCTCCACTGAAACCTGGCTTACAATAGCCCAAATCTTACTGAACTCCTCAAAAATGAACTCCTCTTTACCCCAAAATCTCACACCCCTAACAAAGCATCTTTTAAAATTATTTTCAGCAAATGACTCTGAAGTTAAATTAGTTTACCATAACAAAGTATTAGGAGTCATAATAGATGTTAATCTTAAATTTGACCTCCACATCCAAAGCAATATCAAGAAAATCCATCAAATACTAGACATGCAATACAGAAACATTTTCTAAGCATACAACAAAAATGATTCTAGTTAAAACCTACCTTCTGCCCTCCCTACTCTATGAAGCCCCAATTCTAACCAATTTACAATCATCCATAAAAACAAACTTGAAAGCTGCTGCAACAAAATTGCCAAGTTTGCCACTAATTCATCTTCCTTTACCCACCACTGTAAAGCTCCTGCATGCCCTTAGCTGGCTGGAACTCCCCATCCACCTCTCCTACATTCATCTTACAATACATAAAATCATACAAAAACATTAGCCTGCCCAGGTCTTATCACTTTAATCACATATATTCCCTAAAAGAGCACTCAGATCAGAAGATAAACAACTTCTCACCATAAATAAACCAAATAAATGCTATGGACAAAGCCTATACTTGTACTCAGTAGCAAAAATAAAAATGAAACTTCCTACCTCTAACCATCAGAACAATTTCAAACCTACCCATATTGAAAATGCCCATTAAAAAAAGCTTTACAAAATCATGGGCCTGCTCTTGTGCCAATCCTGATTGAACTTACTCACCATACTTCACTCACCCCCCCCTCCCATTAACTTAAGTGATATCTAACAACCCTCTCCAACCTCCTACTCCACTCCTTTCTTCTGTTTTTCTCACAATCTCACCTTTTCCACATTTTCTCTGTAGACCTTTCCTCTACATTGTTCTCTTTCCTCCCTACTCACCTAAGCAACCCGAAGACAATCTACCTTGCAGTCTTCTTGTCTCCTTCTCTCCATTCATCTTCCTTCTATAACAATAATATGAACACCCTCTGTCATACTAAGACATAACTCAATTCCCCCACTGTCTCTAATCGTGTCATCTCAAATATCTCTTTTAAATATCTTATTAGAATTGTTTCAGATCTCATTTATTGCATACTAAGCTATGTAACAAATAATATGACTGCGTTTTTCCTTACATACTTTCCCCAGCTCATGTTATTGTTTTTCATTGCACTCTACTATGAAACATATGTTCTCTGTTTTTTTCATTACAACATTGTTTTCACTCCTATGTTTTGTAGTGTTACATGATTCTTTGGAATTAAAATATCAGTAATTGATTTTTGAAAGATTGTGATTGTGGAGTTTTTTCCCTAGGGCCTATGCTGAAAATTGACACTTTTTGGCCCAGTTGGGCTTTCCTGGTAAACAAATGTCAAATAAAAAAAAAAATCCCAACTTCAGATGTTTTTTATGTTTTTTTGTGTCTGTATCACATTATCAGTTGTCTGCCTTACCCTTTTGACTATCCAGTGCTTCAAGAGTTTTCACAAAGTGTCTAGCTCCTGTTATAGCTCACTGCAGGCTACAGGGTATCCACATTTTCCACGTTTAGAAAACTTGCTTATCTTTGCAGAGTTTTTTTCAAAGTGTCTGAAATCTCTCACCTGAGAGAATGATAGGTCTCCTATGTAGGCTGGGATTCCATGACTACTTCTACTAGGGATTTGGATCCATCTATGTTTTTTGGAAAGGGCTAGACTCTGGAAGTATCCTCTGTACATACTTATACAAAAAAAACTGCAACCTAGATTCCATCTCCAGGTCTAGGTCATACTTTGCTAGGACCCTTTAGAGGACCCTTTAGAGGCTCCTGGACCCTTCCCCTTCTGTCTTGCAATTGTACTAAGCTATGGTAATCTACCCATTTAGCTAAGGCTAAGGCTACCACAGCAGTGATCAATAATATGATGAACATAGTACAGCTGTGTAATTAAATGTATTATAACAGTAGATGTTTGAATGATCACTGCTGCAGTAGCCACTGCCTCCTTTCATTTCCCTTGTTTTGTTGTGTGTTTTGTTTTTTTATACCAGGGTGTGGACATTTGATTTTTGTTATTCCTACCAATGTCCTTTCAGGGCTCAGGCTCCCTGTTTCAGTTGACATAGAAGCTCTGAAAGGGCTTGGCACCCAAACTTATTTTTTGGGTACATGGAAGTTGCTCTGAAGCTTTGGGAGCTGGCTGGCTGGCTGTTATATCATATGGGGGCTATAACCCATATAGCTAAGGCTACTGCAGCAGTGATCCTTTAAACATCTACTGTTACAGTAAGTTTACTTATACAACTGTACTTTCTACAGTGGTTGCTGAGAGTTCAGAGGGTGCATCTTATGGATCATCTCTCCTCTCCCATCATTCTGATGAGCAAATGCAGACATTTGCAATGGAAGATTTCTTCTCCACACCTGCATTCTGGCACACCCTTTTGCTTCCACCTATGCAGCCACAGTCACTATGGACCCTGGGGTGGGGGAGGCATTTTCAAGGGAAGCTAGACCAAGATGTTTGGAATTCCTTTGAGGCAAATCTTCACATCAACATCCTAGAGATAAAGGGGTCTTCCTTGTATTGGAGGAGCTTCAAGATCACCTTCCATTAGGTGTTCTTTCCATACATACTGATATTGTGACAGTGGTATGGAATAGCAACAAATAGGTAAGAATCAGGCCCTATCCCTTATGATAACAAACATTTAGAGTGTGCAGTGGGGAATGCATTTACATTAGTTTCTGGTAGCAATGCACATTCCAGAAAATCCAGCTGCCTGGTGGACAGGCTCAGCAGAACCATCCTGGTGCCCCAGTCAAGCACTGGACTTCCAGGATCCTTTATGCTTATCCCTTATGCCAGTCATACCCAACTTCATACAGAAGGCAAAATGGTAAAGAGCAATGATAACCCTCATTGCCTCATACTGGCTCTGACAGATTTGGTTCCCTGTGTTAGTGCCTCACCTCAGGGAGTCTCCCTGGCTCTTGGATCCATGAGTGGATCAGTTTATCTCATCCATCTGGGAAGCCTTACCCTGATCATCAAAATCTGAAATTAACCACTTGATTTCTTCAGTTTCAGTGATGACCAAGGATCTTGCATTTTGAAGAAGATATCTGGATCTTTTCTACTTCCCAAAAGGATTCTACATGAAAGGGTTATCCCAGCAAATGGAAGCATTTTGCATTCTGACCTTGCTCTCTTGAAATTGACCCATTCTATACTTCAGTTCCCTATTTTCTGCATTTTCTGTCTATGTTATTTGATGCAGGAGCTAGTTTTTCTACAACTGAAGTTCATTTGGCCATTTTTTCTTGCTATCTTCCAAGCACTGACTCAAGTCCCTTGGCCTCTGTTAGATTAAGCAGACCTTTTTCTGAGGTGTTTATCTGCTTTGTACTCCAATTAGATAACCTATTCCTCCTTGCAATCTAAATTTTGTTTTGAAGGTTCTAACAAAACCATCCTCTGAGCCAGCCACTTTGGTGGAGCTAAAATTTCTCTCATGGAAAACCCTTTTCTTTGTGGCAGTAATGTCTACTAGAAGGGTATCCAAATTCCATACCCTCTCTCCTTCACAGCCATTGTTAATTTTTTAGAAGGATAGAGTTTCATTTATGATTAATCCATCTTTCTTTCTTTCTTTCTTTCTTTCTTTCTTTCTTTCTTTCTTTCTCAAAGTTACTTTAGAAACCAGCCTTAATCAAACAATTCATCCCCCAGTGTTTTTTGGCTCCTTATTGAAATGCCAGTACTCAAAATGCCAATTTCTAGTGCACTGAAAAAAATCCCACAATTCCAGGAGAAGAGAGACTCTTGAACATCGCTCTTCTCCTTTAAACTTCTTTTTGCAGAGGAAGAAGACACCCAAACTTATATATACCAACTCTGAGATTGCCATACCTTGGAGAAATGGGAATATTCTGGGAAATGGCCATCTTGGGCTTTGTATCTGTAAGAACATTTTTTGGCCATTCAGTTTCCATGTTTTGGGACTCACTGTAGCTGGTCCCAACATTTCATATGGTTGCCATGTTTATTTCCTAATCATTGGTGTGTAGTACAGATGAACTACTGTGGCAGGCTAGCCATCCGGTGGTGTAAATGGTGCCGCTAGATGATTGTCACTGTTGAAGTGACACCCAACCCCATATGCAAAAATGGGAAAAGGGTTTGAGGATGGATGATGGATGGATGGATTGTAACAGGGGAGAGTATACTCTTAACACACTGAAATTACACAGGCAATTGCATTTCTGTTTGTTCCGTACTATGCCATTTAGGAAGGATACGTAATTGTTTGTCTCTTTTGTTTCTGACAGACTGAGCAGAAAGGTATCCAAAATAACATTATTCAGGTAGATTTCCAACTGTATCTTTTTTAAATATTCAAACTATAATAAATAGTTAGTAAGCAAATTTAAGGCTCATTCTAATAATATTTTTGAATTTAATCAAGTTATTTATCAACAAATTCAGGGTATGGCAATGGGAGCTCCTTTTGCTCCCATGTATGCTAATCTGGTGATGGGATTTTTTTAGATAGATTTTTTTGCATAAGTTAAATTTTTTCCATAAGTTAAAATTTTTTCAAGAACATGTTATACTTTATTATCGGTTTATAGATTATTTGTTTTTGGGTTTTTTTGTGTGTGTAAGGGGGGTATATCCAAGTTATATAATTTTATTAGTGATCAACATGAGAATAACTTTGGGTTTAAATTTGACAGTATACAGAAGGGTAAAGTTGTTCATTTTTTGGATGTGGTGTTGGAAGGGTCCAAGGATGGTACGATTAGAACTAGAGTTCATAGAAAATTTGAAAATAGAGGGCACTTTTTAGATGCCAGTAGTTGCCATCCTCCACATACTTTGGACACCATTCCATATGGATAGATGTTAAGAATAAGCAGGCTATGTAATGATCAGTCAGTTTTAGAAAAATAAATAGTTAATACTTGTGTCATGTTTAAACAGAAAGGTTATAGTACGAAAATAATCAGTCAGGCTTTACAAAGGTTAGTTGGACGGGGATAATAGTTATGGAACAGATGTCAATTAAGGAATAATTATAACAATGGGGGAGATAAAAAAATATATTTTGTAACTACATTTAATTTGTTAAACCCTGTGATAGTGAAGATGTTATAATATTATTGGTCTTTTCTTGTGAATGGTACACATAGATTAGATAATTTATGGGGTACCCCCTTATATCCTATAGGAGGGGTAGAAGTATAAGTGACATGTTAGTTCATAATAATTTTATAGTATCCAAAACAAAAAATGTTGTTGATATACAGCTTTATGGTACTTGGACTTGTGGAGACTGTTCCATATGCCCCCACATAGTTAAGTCTTTTAATGTTATAAATGGAGTTAAATATACTTCTATGGCTAGATACACCTGCAGTACTGTGGGAGTGGTATATGCTGTTCCTACAACCTATTTTATATAGGTGAGACTAAAAGAATTTTTAAGACGCGGTTGCAGGAAAATATTAGAGACATTAAAAATAATAAAGTAGAAAGTCCGTTAGCTTGCCATTTTAATGAATTTCATAAGGGGGATTATACAGAACTTAAAGGTTGTATTTTGGAGCAAGTAAAAGCGGAAAATGAAATCCTTTTAAAAAATGTACTGCTGTATAAAGAAAAAGTTTTTATTTTAAAGTATAATACCATGACACCTGCTGGTTTAAATAGAGAATGCAACTGGAAGTTTCTTATTTAAGTATTTATAGTTAATTATTAGGTAATAGTTTTTTAATTAAATAATTGAATTAATTAAGTAGAGTATATAAGGCTCTTGTAATTTTTGTGTGTATCATCTCCTGGAAGGCTGTTAAGCCAAGGCGCTAGAGAGTTTTACATTTTGTGCTTGAGCTGAGTTTGGTGTACCGAGAGTTTTATCTTGTGCGTGTACTTATTAAATTATTTTATTTCACTGACCATTCTTCGTTGTGGGTTATATCGACTTTGTCTTTTGTGGTATCTACTTAAGGCTCATTCTACTTGCTCGATGGCTACGTCTGCTGCCTTTTTCAAGAACTCGTCCATTGATGACATTTTTGCAGCAGCAACTTGGTCTACAGTGCATATGTTTTCAAAGCATTACAAACTGGATTTAATATCGAAGTCTATAACCTCCTTTGGGGCTTCTATCCTCGAGGGTTTCTTGTCATGATGCCACCCAAGTGCTTCCATAGCTGGGGATTCTGAGCCATCAGTTGGATTGGACAGTTGGAATGAATAGGATAGAATAGTTCTGTAGTTACCATAACATTAAATTCTTTCATTCCTGCTCATCTGATATGACAACCCTCCCTCCTTCCTCAATACATAATTTTCTATTAAGGAATTTTGGAGTCTTTTTTGTTATGTCAATTTATGGGCAATAAACTTGATCTGAGAGAAACTGCCTGGTGAGCACAGATGTACTGTGGGAGAGAAAAGTAAGTAGAGCTTGAGGCTCAAGCACTATTTTGCTGGATAGGATCAGATAAGCAGTCTGAAGACCCTTCAGGCATATCAGATGGACAGGAATGACGGAATCTAATGTTATAATAAATATTATTTATTTATTTATTTATTTATTATTTATTTGCCTTTTGTTAACCGGGTTGGTCTGGATGGGCAGGTGCCCTTTTTCAGCAGAGACCCGAGGAGAACAGCTCCAAATTACAGCAAGAATTATTACAATCAATAAAGTATTTTCACGTACAATCAATGCAGCATTTAAATATGCAATCTAGAGGAGATACATACAACAAAATAGATTACATTTTTACAATGTATTAGGAGGAAAAAAGTTGAACATAGAAATTAACTATTGTGTGCCTTACAGGCACAGGAAGCACATTTTAAAAAATCAAGACTTTGGAATGGGAATAACTATTCTTTCAACTTATGTGCAGAACATTTTTATGCTTGTTTATGCCTCTCCTGAAACAGGCCTAGGCCTTTACCTGATCACCATTAGAAAACTGTTGAGCTAGAGAGTAATAAGTTGGTAAGTGAAGGCAGACAAAACAATTCCAAAAGAAAGGTCAGCACCACAAGGACGTAAATAAAGATCAAAAATTTATTGAAATATCACAAATCAGACCGGTTTCGACATATAGCCTTCATCAGTGATAACCATACTGATAAACAATTGCTTTAAATACCATTGAAACCCAATCATTTCCTGTGACATCACTTCCCAACAAGACAAAATTCATGACTTTATTAATACTTAATTACATTTTGTCATTGAGACCTGGTGCAAAAAGTCCTCCTAATTTAATAATCCATTTTCTTTCTTTAAAATTCAAAATGGAATGCCATCCTGTTTTAAATAGTCTGTTACCCATAATTTTGTCAATCACTGTAAACGTGAACCTGGCAGAAGTGTGGGATTGACAATGTCTATATAGTGCGTTAGTAATTCTTTTATTGCGTATGTCACTAAGGTACTCAGACATCCGACACCACAATGACCTTGAAGTCTGCCCCACACAGAAGGCAGAACAAGTGCAACTGGCCATATATATCACCCAATCTGACCCACAATTACCATGAAAATGTATATCAAAAACCTGACCTGTATTTTTACTAGTAAACTGTTTAGTCTTGTACATGTACTAACAAAATGTACAATGTCCACAAGGAAAAGATCCAACAAGTCTGTCTCCTGTAATTGTTAACTGATGGCCCATCTGATCACCCCTGTTGACTTTCTTATAATGTGCAAAATACAAGCCCAAAGTTTTCCCTCTACGAATAGAGAGTTGGCATCTCTCAGGCAAAATTAAACCCAATTCATCATTAGTTGTAAGAATGTTCCATTGTTTCCGAATCATATCCCTGAATAGATTTACATTTCTACCATATGTAGTGACCATTCTGATAGTTTCTGACCCATCCTGATTGTGTTTAGATTTATATTGTAGTAAGTCAGATCTCGGTTGATTAGCGGCCCATTCTCCTGCTCCGAACACATCCCCCTGTCTGTATCTAGAAATCTACATGTAAGATCTTGTTTGCATGTATTGAAGTCTTCATCAGATGAACAAATTCTTCTAATTCTCAAAAATTGAGATTTTTGGAATATTCCTGACAGTATGGCTGGGATGGAGGCTGGACACATACAACAGATTATTGTATTGCGGATATTTCCTATAAACTAATGTGCACAACGTATGATCCTGTTGATGCAAAATCTTAATGTCCAAATAATTAATTTCCTCCTGACTATAAGTAAGGGTAAATTCAATACCCCACTTATTCTCATTGATATATTGGATAAATTCCAATAAATAATCAATGCTCCCTCGCCATACCAACCAGCAGTCATCCTGGAATCGTCTCCATATATCAATTTCAGGAAAGAAGATATTATGAGAGTCATTATAAATGATTTGTTCATCTATAAAATCCATGAATAAGTCATCATATATTGGGGCAAAAGATGCTCCCATAACCGTACCTTGGGTTTGCCAATAACACTCTCCTTTAAAGTAAAAGATATTCTTGGTCAGGACGTGTTCAGCCAAGCATATAAGTAATGTGTTAAACCCCGGAAAATAAAGTCCTGCCCTATCTAACCAATATTCCAGGGCTTGCAAACCTGCCCAATGAGGAATACTGGTATATAGAGACGTAACATCCAAAGTACACATCAACCAGTTGGGCTCCAATTGTGATTCAGACACATTCTGCAAAAATTCGGTGTTATCTTTAATTCTGGCCCTGATATATGGCAGTAAGGGTTGTAGATACTGAGTGAGAAACACTGATAAAGGCTCTGTGACAGACCCATTTCCTGACACAATAGGTCTTCCAGGAGGCTGGTTCAAATCTTTATGAATCTTAGGAAGGAGATATAAATATTGCTTGCCAGGCTCCTTTACCGTAAGGTGTTGTCTGACTGTTTCACTAATTATACCTTCATCTACCGCTTTCCCTAAAAATGAATCAATCTCCTGTTTGAAATTGGGGGTGGGATCAATCGACATACTCATGTAATGCTGGGGGTTAGTAAGTTGCCTATTTCCATCAGCCCAGTAATAACTGGAATCCATGACGACCGCCCCACCCTTATCTGCCGGTAGAATGGTAATATCAGTGTTGTCTTGAAGTTCCCTAAGTGCTTGTTGTTCACCTTTAGATAGGTTATGTCCCAACACCTGAGAGGAGCATAACCTAAAATGTAGATCTTTCAGAACCACCTGCTGGAATATAGCCACATGTTTGTTCATAGGAGGGGTAAAATTAGACTTATGGAAACGAAACTCCGTAGATCTTTGAAGGTCATCCTGTGGACCAAAAAATTGTTTTAAATTCAATTTCCTACAGAAGGCTATGATATCAGTGACAAAAAAATTTTCATCAACAAAAAAGCCTGGTATGTAGTTGAGACCTTTATTTAACAATTGTTTCTGGTCAGTGGACAACATATACTTGGAAATGTTATGCACATTGCCCACATTCAATATTCAACTCACTAGTGATTGCAATAGGTTTTCTATTGTGTTTGCCCTTGTGCTTGTGCCCCTCTCTGTGTCTCCTACCCCTAAAGGATGATATTGACTGCGTATCTTTTTTGGATCTGGAGAGTCATATTTTCAATAGCAGTAACCGAGGACTCATCCCCCGAAGTGCTGAGTCCCTGTCCTGATTTTTTAAGAATGGACCAGGGCCTCTTCCTGCATGTATTAACCCTATATCTATTTCCCTCAGAAAATCTGACACTCTTGTGGGACTCAAAGGGCCTACCACTGTCATAGTCTTTCACATCCCTAGTAAATTTGTGCAACTTTTTTTCCTTTGTTTGATTCTCAAAGGTTAAAAGTTCCCTGGAAAGCTTGCTCAGATTGTCGGGATAATGTGGCTGTCTCTCAAAAACCTTCACTTCTTCACATATCCGTTTAACATCACTGATGTTCTCTATAATCCTTTCATAATAGGATGTCAAAATATTTACAAAGGCCATTGATGCCTTTTGCTGTGCCACATTCCACTCCCTGACAAGAATGTCATCTAATTTGCCCACCAAAGGCTGGACTTTGACTCTGAGCCCTCTCGGCTAATATTTTTATTCTGATATGCCTTGAACAATTTCAAGTGCTAAATATGTGTTTGCAATATTTTCATATTTTTACCCAGTTTGCTGAATAGCAAGTTGCAGCCGTCAATTGGATCCATGTGACCTTCCTCAGTTATGCCATCATTTCTTATTTTCAAGCCAAATACCTTAATATCATCATGATCAGCACAAAAGCCCTGCAGTATGTTATTCAGATCTATGGCAATGAGCCCCCAACTCACACAACACAATACCACAAATTGGTCCTCACAACAAATTAGTGTGGAAATGGCACAACACAAAAGGTAATTTAGGGGCAAGCCACACACACCAGCCCCCCAACAAGATCCACGGATTTAAACTTAAAAACCATAACCAAAATGTTGCACAAATGGAAAGCATCCCCAAAGGGAAATAGGCCCTATAAGCCCCAGAAGAAGTGACAATACTATAAATCTAAGGCAAAGAGGGTAAAATAAGTGGTCTCCATGTCCAAAACCTATTCATTACACGAAATGAGATGCCCAAAAAGAACAAAATACATTCTCCCACTAACAAAGGTTAAATGTTTTAACCTGTTAATGAACTCATAAGCCCTCATTGATTCATAACCAAATCTTAAGGTTATATATGAAATATGTTATACCCTTAATCAATATAAACTTGTGAGAGGAAAAGCCACAAATGGTGGTGCATCATGAAATAAGTTACAAAAATATAAATCTTCACCATAGAAATTATGTCCACACCAAAAAAATGCCTAACTAGATATTTTTCAAATTTTCAACCAACCTTAGGAGCATCAGCATCCAAACCTGACATCCAAATATTTGTGTAGCTTACCATGAATCATAACAGGATATGTCTCCAAAATTTATTTTTGTTTAAATCCTAAAAAACATATATATGTATGGCCAAGATGGCTGCCACTCAATAATCCTAGGTAACAGAAAACTGTTCAAGATGTTCCCCATACATTCATTTGTTGTTCGCAATAAATATTATACCATTTCACAAATGAGGCAAACCAATATCCCATAAGTTATGAATGGCCTTCCATAGTTAACCCAATAGCTTGTTGCTATAATGTTACCTGTTGTTAGTATGCTACTTCGTATGACAAAAAATGTTCCCAGTTGTTAAGCACTAACATCAATCACTCAAAAGAACTATTCGCTAGCACAAATTGCTCTTGATAAACAAAAGCATAGGCCTTTACCCCCACCACAGGTCTTCATAAATATTTAAATAAGTAGCACACTAGTAGTTTGACATTAATAAATAATGCCCTTAGTACAATTATATTCAAATCAACAAGACCTTTCAATATTTTGACTGTGGCTCATTAGATATTAAAAGTTCAAAAGCAATGTACTTTTCTAGAGACAATCTCGTACGCAGTTATATTTGTGATGTTCATAAAATAAAAAAGGTCATAATACTACAAGCACCCAACCTATGCAATCCAAATTAGAATCACAATAAAGCTGTAACAAAATGCAGATACATGTTAAAAATTGCTTAGATAAACTGCAGAGGTAAAGGTACAGTTCATAAACAGTTCCAAGTCCTAATATATAATATAGTCTCTGTTTTGTTGATCTTCGTTATCTCACCACTCATATATCTGTAAATCACAACCTATGTGTTCACCCATAAATGGCCTACAATGAAGGCAAGACTTTCCTTTAATCCTGTTCAGTATGTAACAAGGGAAACAGTCCTTAACTATATCCCCAAAATGCCAAAGAACAAATCCTGGTCTTTCCATACAAAACCTGTCCTTCGCCTCACCGTTCGCCCTGCAGAACACGACGGCCCACGTAACATTACTTGACACCAACGACTGCCCTTCACCTCACAGTTCACTAGATTTAGCCAAACACTTTACTGTTCATACTGGAAAAATTGAGAGCCCACATACGCCTGATACGTCGCACTTCCAAAGATGAAAACCCACATTTCACCACTCGAAACCATGCCATAATACCATCGATCCACCATCAGGCAAGAATTACACCCAATGTACTCAACAAACTGGTAGAAACTAATCCAAATGAAGGGGAAGCACCACGGCCTATCACAAAAACCGGGAAAGATTAATCCACCTTGGCTTCTGATACTAAAAGTATGTGAAACGTCCCAAAGCCAACAGCCAGCCAAAGCATACAGTCACTCTCACAAAACAGCTAGCAAGTACGGCTGATGCAAATGACCAAGCAGAGAGAGACAAAACAATACCAGCTCTTGGGAGAAAAGTTACTAGAGTATAAAATATATAAAAGAATGCTGACATGATATAAATAAGTGACTGAAAAGGCAGACAAAAATGGTAAAAGAAGATAAAAACAACATAAAAACTTACAATTGTGAACAATAGAGAAGTTCATTGAAAAGCAAAAGTATCAGAACAAAAGTTGCAAAAACAGTGCAGAAAAAAAATTAAGCTGGTACAAATTAATCTTACCAGATGGCTGGATGAAAGTGAGAAAGTAATAAAACAACTACAAAATTAGAAAGGGAACTTATCTGCCTAGCAATGGAAAGCACAAGCTGACTGCTGATCCTCAAAAGCCTCAAAGGAGTGAACTCTTCAGTGACAGTAAAGCTCTGAAGGGCTTCATACTCAAACTTATCTTGCAAACAACTCAGATCAATCTGCCTGACTTTCTGGGCACATGTAAGGTGCCCTAAAGCTTTGAATGCTGGCTGGCTGTTATTTCCTTGGCATGATATAACCCATATAGTTAAGGCTACTACAGCAGTGGTAATTTAAACATCTACTGTTATGGTAAGTTTAACTTACACAACTGTACTTTCTTACTTTCAAAGGGCAAGATTCTGAGGACAAAAACACTGCATCGGTGGGCCCCGATAACATCCCGGGATGTTTAATAAATAGTATGAAATATGACCTGTCTGGTTCACTTGGATCACTTTTCAACTGGAGTCTTCAGTCGGGTTTTGTGCCTAGGGAGTGGAAGATGGCTACAGCCATTCTCCTGCACAAAGGAGGTCCAACCACTGATCCTGGTAACTACAAGCCCATAGGTCTTATCAACCTTGTATGTAAGGCCATGGAAAGAATCACCATGGACATGATAAAAGAGGACATAGGTAACCTGCAAATGCTGAACCCATCACAGTTCAACTTTGTTAAAGGAAAGTCATGCCTATTAAATCTGGTGAACTTTTCGGAGAGGGTCACAAAAGCATTAGATGAAGGTAATACTGTGCACAAAGCTTATCTAGACCTGGCCAAGACTTTGATATAAAAACCCCACTCAGGCATTATAAACAAGCTCACTAATTTAGGTATAAACCCTTTATCACCCACTGGATAGCAAACTGGCTGAGTGATAGCACCTCTAGGAGGTCAAAATAGGTGAGGCCACCTCCACTAAGAGGCCAGTCTAGCAGAGTCCCCCAGGGTTCTATACTGGGCCTGTTTATTTTTGGCATCTGCTTCTCTGAAATGGAAGCAAATGCTGATGGTTTATGGCTTACTAAATTTACAGATGATTGCAAGCTGGGGGTTGTCATCGACTCCCCTGCAGGCACTAGCATTCTTCAAAAAGGTCTCTCTCTGACTAACAAATGGTGCCAAAGCCATGGTCTTAAACTCAATGCAAAGAAATGCATAATTGTGCCTTTTGGGAAGGCAACCATCCCGGCTAATTATCATGTTGATAATACTCCCCTAAGAGTTGACCCTGTGGTCAGGGATCAGTCAGGGATCTGGGTACACTCAACCATGGGAAAGAAGGAAACACCCTAAACACATTGTACTCACTAATTGTAAACCCACAAGCTCAGTCATTGAATGGAAAAAATAGTTGGGGAAAGATAACACTGAGGAATTATAGTCAGGGATTTAAGGAATGGGTTAAGTAACACTAACTATTTGTAGGGAAACTGTACTATAACTTGATCTATATGCAGTTGTACTCAGAAGTTCAAAGCAACTGTACATCAATAATGCCATGACCCATTGGGATCTGTACTACTAAGGTACCATAGGCTGTAAAATGCACTGAAACAAAATCACAAAAGGGTGTCCAAATCAAGTTTTTTTATTACATCACAAAAATATGTGAATATTTTAAACAGATGTAGAAAATATTTGCCTAAAGAACAAATGTGAAGATGAAAAGCAAATACAGGGCAATGAGTAGAAAAGCAAATAATTATTGAAAAGAATATCAGGTTGGGGTAAATGTATCATACAATAGGTTAGTATTAAGACTTTTATTTATTTATTTCAGTTTGATGACTGGGGAAGTCCACTTTGTCTAAAGAGACCATTTTTAGTGGAAGCCCAGGGAGTAAAAGCTCCAATAACAATGACAAACTTATAACCATATAAACATACAAAACAAAGAAGTCGTCAGCTTTGTGTAGCATTCTACAATAATAAAAGTCAATTACTGAATAAAAATCTAGCAACTGTACAGTCTGAGAGTCATTAACAGTGAATAACATTTAAACAAATAAAAGAAATTGTTGGAAATAAAATATTAAAGTTTGGAGCAAGTTTTAAGGACAAGTTGGAGGGCAGAGGATGTGAGTGCAGAGATGATGCAGAGTTAGAAGCTAGGTTTTGATATTAGAGGGACCTATGTTAGGAAGGAGCATGGCATTCCCACTGTGATGATAGGTAGGAATGGAAGAGGGATTTAAAGTTGGAGTGATTTTGAGTATTTTGAAGGGAAGGAGGAAGTGAGTTCCATAGTTTAGCTAAGGAGCAGGACAGCAGAAGGTACCCAGGTGGCCATAAAGGTTTGTAGATTTTGAGCAGGTTTTGTTTTTCTGAGCTAAGTGAGCGATTAGGAATATAGGGGATTAAGGTGGTAGAGAGAGAGGGGCAGGAGGATGGCTTAAATATGAGCTTATGGGCAGCATTGAGTTTAAGGAGGTTCAGATAGTTGGGAAGCTCAAGATATTGTAGTGAATGGAGGGAGATGCAGTGATGGGATGAGTTCCTAGAGTTGCTGGCGAATTTGCAGATTTTATTCTAACAGGCTTCTAATGTAGTTTCAAGGCTGAGCTGAAGATTAGAGAACAGAGGAGTGACGTACATTAGGGAGGGGAGAAGGAATGTGGAGGCAAGGGTCCTTCTGGTGGATGGGGTAAGGTAACGGTTATACCTTTATAGGAGACCTAATTTTTGGTGTGTTTTTTTTTTATGTTAGTTTGGATGTGGATATTGAATTTTAGATGTTCATCAATGATGACACTGAGCAGTGTGGTGTGTGGGACAATTTCAATGGGGGTGTTACTCTGGCTTATTATTTTGAAGGAGTTTTTATTAATGGGGAAGTTTTTAAATGGAGAAAAATCATTAATTTGGTTTTGTTGGTGTTTAGGGAGAGGTGGTTGTTTTGCATCCAGGTATCAGTATTTGAGAAAGGTGACCAAGTTTTCTGCAGGCGGTTGGAGGGGGTGTTGGCTGAGGAGATGATTGTCGAATCATCAGCATACTGGATTAGTGGGGTATCAGAGATGGAATGGTGGAAGTTATTGATGAATATATTGAAAAGTAAAGGGCCAAGAACAGAAGCTTGGGGTGCCCCGTAGCGGTGTATAGGAAAGATGAGGTGGAATGTTTCCATTTAACAGCTTGTTGTCTTTCAGAGAGGTAACTAGTGAACCAAGCTATGATGGAAGGGGAGAGATTAAGGGAGGAGAGTTGAGATAAGAGATTAGGGTGGGAGATGGTGTCAAAGGCTTTGGAGTGGTCTAGGAACAGGGTAGATGTGATTTTGCCAGAGTCACAAGCATGGTTAATGGACATGAGAAAGGAAAGGAGTGCAGTGATGGTACTATGGCCAGGACGGAATCCATGTTGTGTGGGGGTTAGGAGGTTATTAAGAGATATATATGGTATCAGTTGTGAGTGAATACAAGTGCTATGATATTGACATGATCTTGATAAAAAATAAAAAAAATTGTACATATGAACACATGCAAACAATTCACTCTGGGGAGAAAAGGGTGAAATTTCAATCTGTAATTTGGCACTTTGCAAAAGATAGGAGCATTCCATGATTACATAGTGTTGATATGTACAAATCAGATACTGGAGAGATGAAAGTGTCAGCAGCTTTTCAAAGAGTGTACATTTTTAAAGCCATTTTACTTTATTTTTATCCATAGTAACAGTCTGGGAATTAATTGCAAGGATAGCTCTAAAGCTTGTATTTTAAGGAACCCAGTTCCAAAAGACTTGCTCTCAGAGCAAGCGACTTACTACAGTGAAGGTTTGCCTTATAGACAGGACTTATACCAGAGTAAATTGCTTACACTGAGAGTAAGTATTTTGGAATCTGGTACAACATTTCATTTAAAATGGGATTCTACGATTGCACATAGGAGTTATCATACTAATGAATACATAGACTTGTCTATTAGTATCACTTTTTGTCTCATGGGATTTAATTTCTAAATTATTTGCCCTCAAGCCTTTTCACTTCCTAAGAATCACAACAGAATAGAAACTACTCAGACAGTTTGCAGTAGCTGTAATTTAAATATTAGAATACAAATTACCACAAAGCTTTTGAGACTTGAATGGCCACATATCAAAATTAAAAATGTAAAAATTTGGTATGACATGGTACATTAGATCTGTGCTTAATATATGGTCTACACTTATTTTATAACCACATTGTACACATTGAGTGCCCAGTGCCATGTTTGTTATGGTTTACTCACATAAAGACCTTATTTCCTAACAAAAATGTAATACAGAGCTTAAAAACCTCACAAAATGTTATCTTGTTTCCAGTCATTTTTATCAGTTGTGGGAATCATTCCTTCTTCTATAATCTGGCCAATGGCAAGCAGTTTTGATGTTCTATGCCAATGTTTTCCTCAAGACATGATCTGTATAATTTAGTATTGCATCACTCATAACATTATATTTTACTTAACATGGAGTGCTGTAGTCAGTGAATTAATGTTTATGAGAATGTCACAATATTTTCCTGTATGGAAATTCAGTTATTTTTGGCTCTAAATAGACTTGGAAAATAACATATCATCATCAACCCCATTTCCTATTTTCTGTATGTGGTTGTGGTATCTCATCAATTATCATTTCTCTCGATACAGCACCACTGTCCCACCTTCAACAACATTTATGCCTGACTGTCACAGATCTTCTCTCACATAATTAATGCACCTCTTTGCTGGATGCTCTTGTTTCCTCTTGCCTTCTTCCTGTCTGTCCCAAATCTTCTTCACTAGATTATCGTCTGCTTTTCTGCAGATGTGCCCGAACCACTGTAATCTGTTCTTTGACCTTTTCTACAATTGAAGTTACTTTGGCTTCTGCTCTTATGACTTATTTCTTCAGATGTCCCACAGTGTGCATCCCACCACCTATCTCAGACACTTCATTTCCATCACCTCTAGCTTCCTCAACTACTCTGCCTTCACTGCCCAGGTTTCTATACCACACAAAGTACTTTTTTCAGCATTCTTCTGTCACAAACTACCCTTAACACTTTATGAGAGTTGGCTGCAGCCCTATTTGATTCCAGATTTGCCTCCCCCACCCAGATTTCACTTTTCGTCAATCATCTTTTCCAGATACTTGAAGCTGTTAACCTGTTCCACTATTTTCCCTAATATCTCAATTTCATTTTTGAGTTTTTTTCTGATTTCTTCCATTTGCAGCCATGACATTTGTCTGGTCTGTACTTAGATTCATCCCATGTGCCTTCTGTTTTGCATTTCATTCCCTTATCACTTGCTGAAATTCCTGCTCAGAGTCTGCTTGTAATACCACATCATCACCATACAGCAGCTGTGTTCATCTGTCCTCTTATGTCCAGTTTGCTAATGTAGTCCATCACCAGTATGAACAGCAGTGGGTTCAGAGCTGAACCCTGATGCACACCCACTCCCACTGTCAATCCCCCTGTGAGCCCAAACTATTTGTACTTGTGTCATTGGTACTTGAAAAGTAACATATATTGCTATAATTTTATTTCAGTTCAAATGAAATGTTGTACAGTACTAATTATATCTTGAATTACAATAGTGCTGTGATACAAGTTGAGTTGTGTTAACAAGAAATTCAGAGTTAATTATTTCATATTTCTAGAACAGAAATCCTATTTATAATTCAAAGTTGATCCTGAGAGAGCAATTGTACAGTGAGTGTTTAATGATTCCTTATTCAGAAATTTCATGCATAATATAAATAATAAGAAAATTACAGAAGCCAAAGGAAATGTAATTAAAACTATCAGTTTAAAAGAAGTTATTGATAAAATAAAGAAACAAAAAAATAAATAATAATACCCCTGGTATGGATGAGATCATTCCTGAAATGTTTAAATTAATACCACGGAGTGTTTGATTTTTTTCTTGAAGTGTTAGTGGGCATACAAATCAATATAGCTCCACCTCCAGCATAGGAATCTCCATTAATCTCTCCAATAATAAATGAAAACAAAGATCTTATGTTATGCTCCTCATATAGAGCAATCGCCGTACCAACTGTTGATTACAAAATATTCACATCCATACTTATGGATAGATTGAAACCTTATTTGCCACAGATAATTAATAATGATGTGCAGTGTAATAGTAGTAGAATTATAACTCTAGTACTCATAGCTAATATTAATAATATAGTAATATGATTCTGTCAAATGGGAATTTCTTTTTAAAACCTTATATTTATTTGGTTTTCTGAGTGGATTCAGTTCTAATCAAAAATATTTATCAGGATAATAAAGTGTATGTAAACTTAGCTGCATTTACATCTGGCTATATAGATGTTAAAAAGGGCATAAACAAGGATGTCCTCCATCCCCACTGTTGTTTGCCTTGGTAACAGAAATATTAGCTTTAATAATAAGAGAATATGTATATCCTCAGAACAAGAGTTGGATTTACTTACGACTTGAAAAGAATGCTGTATGCAGATGACAGAATGTTGACAGTTACTGAGCTGAATTCATCATTAAAAGAAATATACAAATTAAAAAAACTTTGAAATTATTTCAGCTATCCATTTTAATAATAAAATAAATTCCATTCTACTGAATAAAAGTTGAGATTATGAATCAGTGGAAGAAAATACATTAGTGGGAGAATCACAAAAGCTAGAATACCTGGAATATAGTAGGTAAGATGAATACCTTCTTTAACATCCAAAATAAGCAATTGTTTGATTGTAATGAAATATTAAAGCTTATTAAAATGGTAATTTTACACCAGTGTTATATGTAGTACAAACAACAGCACTTAATGTTAGCCTAATAGCACTTTAAAAACTTTAACAATATACAATAGTCCAAGAACAGAAGAGGCTCAACATGACCAATTGAAGATGATAAAAACCTTTAATACTGCAGCAAGTAAACGCTTTCACGTTTCAAGACCGCTTCATCAGACTTAAATAACTGCCATAAAATCTGACCATTTAAATACTATACAAAAAACATGTTCAACCAATCAGGAATGTGAATTAATTAATATAATACTAAATCAGTATTCATTAAAAAAGCACCTGTAAATGCATCTCTATAAAATTATTACAACACATATAAATATTATGTAAAAAGCACATTATAAAATAACTAAACATCACACTTATATTTTCTATATTATATTAAGAACTCAATGTACATATGAACGTGCTGCCAAAAAAGGCTTAAGTGTCACACGTTCATTCAAACCATATCCTTTATGTAAAGAAGAAGAAAAGGAAAACAAATGGATTTTAAGGTTACAAGGACATAAAGGGCATGGTTTGAATGAAAGTGTGACACTTAAGCCTTTTTTGGCTGCAAATTAATTCACATTCCTGATCGGTTGAACATGTTTTTTGTATAGTATTTAAATGGTCAGATTTTATGGCAGTTATTTAAGTCTGATGAAGCATTCTTGAAACATGAAAGCGCTTACTTACTGCAGTATTAAAGGTTTTTATCATCTTCAATTGGTCGTGTTGAGCCTCTTCTGTTCTTGGACTATTGGATTTTATACACTGGTGGAAGGCTCTTTACTCAGTGCCGCTTTGTTGGTTTATATATTGACTTGTTTTATCTTTGTGGCTCTGAGACATGGCAGATACAAGAAATTCATTTGATTTTAAAGGTACTAATGTTTTTATTAGTGCCTTTCAAGGAGTTATGGAGATGTTGGAGAATCCGTTGCTGAAATATACTGAGAATGAATTAATATGTGCTGACTCTAATGGTATTGATACGTGCAAGAGTATTGAAATAATCCAGCAAACTCGCAAGTTAGAAAATATCCTACAGAAACTGAGGGGTATTCAATGGCAGAGGCAACACATGGAGGCGTGTCTGTCCTTTAAGGTAATACCTAGAGGACTAAGAATACTCAAAATGCCCACCTTTGGTACTGTATACCCTGATTTACTCACTAAGTGGCAAAAGCTGAATCTGGAGACAAGCTTTGCCTATATTAGACTGTTGATTGAGCAGTATAAGGAAATTGAGTCATCCTATAGACAAGAAATAGTGTCTGTAGAGAACGAACTAATGAAATTAGTGAGTATAGCTGAAAAAGAATGGCTCTCTGCTGATGTTTCCTCCAGAATTGCTTTATTAGATAATAAATTATTACTTGATAAAAAGAAAAAATTAGAGAGAGACCTAATCGATTTTCAAAAAGGCCAGGTGTTTTCTTGTCCGAAAATCGATAATAAAAATAATACCAACAGCTATGCAAAAGTTACTAAGACTGCTTTTAGCCAGAGGAACGACAATATAGATACTATCGCTTTAAAAATGAATCCTATAAATCTGGGAACTGAGGACACACCCACGACCATGACGTCAGAACGTAGAGTGGTGCAAGAAGATGTAGATACACATGGTGAAGCTGGTCATGGCATTCCAGTTTGCATCAATGCTATAACATCTGCTATAGCAGAAGTGCCATGCACCAGTGGCCATGCGTTTAAGGATTTAGGAACTAGGAGCAAGTTGGCTGGTCTCAAAGTCAACTTACCTGCTGGAAGGAGTTCTTTTTCTTTTCCGTTACCCATACGGAAGCCATCGCAAATGAACTAGTCTCCACAAGGTGTGACAAGGAAGCGAAAGATGACCGAGCAGAAGTGCGAATTTCAGAAAAAGGTACTGAAATCTACAATGAAGATTTAGTAATAAATATTTCTAACTATGTATTAACCAAACAAGAAAGGTCATTGTTAAATCGTGGCCTGCCATTCATTCCATCAAAAACTGCTGATGTGACAGACGTAGTTGATTTAAAAATGTTTATGAGACGAATTGGCCTTAGTTTAATGTTTGGTAATAATGCAGAAGGAAAAAGGAATGCCTTTGTAAAACCATCCGCCTTTATGCCTCTAGGTCATCCTATTTTAGATGCCTTTGAGAAGGCATGTGAAAGAGATCTGTTTGAGCTATATAAAAGTGGCAATAAACCACAGTTCTATAACTTAAGTTATGATGAGTTTTTGAGTATAAAGAATTTGCAGAATAACTCAGAAATAGTTATCAGACAAGCAGATAAAGGGGGTGCAATTGTTATACTAGATGCACTAATGTATGACAAAAGTATGAATTTGATGTTAAGTGATACTGAAACTTATGGTACTTTAAATGTTTTGGCTTTAAATGAATTGATAAGGAACGTACATGCTAAGCTATATGACATGCTGCTTTGTGGTACAATTGATGAGGATTTATATAAGTTTTTATTAGTAGAACAACCCACTATACCCATATTTAGGGGGTTACCGAAAATACATAAAGCTTTGGACAACTCTCCTATGAGACCCATAGTCTCAGGTAGGGGTTGGGTATTAGAACCAGCCTCTATTTACTTGGAACAACAATTGAGACCTATTGTAAATGATACAAATACAATATTAAGAGATACAAAGGATTTTCTTGAAAGCTATGGTGACTATTTAGCTACATTAGGAACTAGGAATGTTATGGAAAAAGAGTTACTGGTAACCCTAGATGTGGTTTCGTTATTCACATCCATTCCTAATGGGATTGGAATGGAGTATTTGAGGTTGTTTTTGATTGAGAAAGATGTACCCAGGCATTTGATCTTTAGGGTTTTAGCACTTCTTGACCTAATATTAAATAACAATGCTTTTGTGTACAAAGAAAACTACTATCTACAAACGAAAGGGGTGGCTATGGTCACCCCTTGTGCAAATTCCTATGCCAACCTAGTGTTGGCCTATTGGGAGAACACTTATATATTAAGAAATTAGTATTTTTATAGGAATATAAGATACTATAAACGTTTTGTAGATGACGTTTTTTTGGTTTGGATAGGTACTGAAAGAGAGCTCAATGAATTTGTCCATTATATAAATGGAACAACGACCTTTTTAAGTTTCGAATGCAAAAGCTCTACATCTAACATGGAGTTCTTGGATGTACAAATATGGAAAAGTGAAGGTGATGTACACTCAGAGATGTATAGGAAGTCATGCTGGAGAAATAACATCCTACACCGCACCAGCATGCATCCTAAACATGTCTTTTCCAATATAGTTACAGGACAGAGTATGAGAGTCTCTCGACTTACCATGGATGAGAAAACTTTTAATAAGACACAACAAGTGTTAATTGAGAATTTTAAAACAAGAGGATATGTTACACTTGAGGTGAAGTAAGCTTTAGTGTCTGTAGAATCAAAGAGAGACAGTAGAGGGAAACCCTATTTATACAGACAGAAAAGAGATAATGATTCGAGAAGTAACAATAGGTGCATGCAAAGTTATAAGAGATTAATCATTCCCTATTGCAATCTAGACACGAAGATAAAAGAAGTAATCAGGAGAAATTGGAACATTTTAACAACAGATGATAAAATAACAGAGATAGTGGGTGATAGACCCATTTTGCACATAAGAACATGAAGTCACTTAAAAAGGTTGTTATGTTATGAGAGTGAGGGCTTTAAACCTATTGATTCTGTGAGAATAGGAACTTTTCCATATAGGAGTTGTAACCAATGTACTTTTATATCTGGTAATAACATCTTTACACATCTTGACACTGGAAAGATTTACTGTATTAATTTTTATGCCGATTGTAAATCGAGGGATATCATATACATTGCTGTGTGTCAGACTTGTTCATGCTTTTATGTGGGCATGACAAACAGAAGTCTGAGGGAACACATTAGAGAACATGTATATGCGATACACAAAGAAAATGAATCTAATGCTCTAGCTAATCATATTCTATAGCAAGGTACATCACATAAATTTAGTTTCACAGTGTTAGAATTAATAAGGAAATCTAATAGGCTAGGTAACATCAGAAATTACACTGAAGAAAAGGAAAACAAATGGATTTTAAGGTTACAAGGACATAAAGGGCATGGTTTGAATGAACGTGTGACACTTAAGCCTTTTTTGGCAGCACGTTCATATGTACATTGAGTTCTTAATATAATATAGAAAATATAAGTGTGATGTTTAGTTATTTTATAATGTGCTTTTTACATAATATTTATATGTGTTGTAATAATTTTATAGAGATGCATTTATAAGTGCTTTTTTAATGAATACTGATTTAGTATTATATTAATTAATTCACACTCCTGATTGGTTGAACATGTTTTTTGTATAGTATTTAAATGGTCAGATTTTATGGCAGTTATTTAAGTCTGATGAAGCGTTCTTGAAACGTGAAAGTGCTTACTTGCTGCAGTATTAAAGGTTTTTATCATCTTCAATTGGTAGTGTTGAGCCTCTTCTGTTCTTGGACTATTGGATTTTGTACACTGGTGGAAGGCTCTTTACTCAGTGCCACTTTGTTGGTTTATATATTAACTTTAACAATATGCTTTTGAAATTCTTATGGTTTCTTAAAAGATCAACCCAGGGATTCATTAAGGGGCCAAACATGAGCCATATGGCTCGTGCTAAAAAGGCCCTACTCCTACAATCTGCCAATTTGCAATTCAGAGCTATGTTAGCCATGATGAGGTAAGACCTCATCATCCACTAATTTGTATGTCTCTGAATTGCATTTAATACCACAAAGTGCATGTCATTGCTGATGTGCACATCACATTATTAAACTGTAGCTCATGTAGGCAGTGGCATTGTCCCTCCCCATCATTCTCCCACAAACACCCACAAGTATACAAAACACAAACACACACTTGTTCAGAACTCATTGTAAGCACTAAATAAGTTACAAATTACTACAGCACTCAACTTTCCTCACTTGTCTAGAGGAAAACAGTTTTTAGTACTTAATAAATAAGCACCTATTCAGGCATGTCTAAAGGTCAGCTCCCGGTGTTTTCTCCTGTCTACCTGATGAATCTTTGCATCTTAGGATAATGCAGCAATTGCCTCATGTACACAGACAACCCTCTCCTCCTACCACCCAACACTATGACCTGTGAGAGATGCACTTATATAGCCAAACTGGAAGCAAAGCTCTCTTCACCAAAGACTGGCCTAGACAGTCAAGAGGAGAAGGTAAATACTTGCATTGCACCACACTCATCACATAGTCCCTCAAAACCTACACCACCAAAACACACACACAGAACCACAAAACACACACCTACATTCGTGGAGGCTCTCAGTACAAATCTGCCCAAACATCACATTTTGTCTGATCTAAAAAGATGGGAAAATTTGAAACTACCACCATTAGCAAAGGTCTCTATTATTAAAACAAATGTCTTGTCCAGACTATTATATATCTTCAGGTCTACACAGTTGACAATACCTAAGAAATTTTTTTAAAAAATTCACTCTGAATTGGCTAAATTTGTATGGAACCCAAAGAAAACTAGAATATCATATGATAAATTGATTACCCCGAAAAATAGAGGTGGTCTAGATTTACCCAATGTTGAAATCTATTTCCTAATTATAAATGCTAATAGGATTTTAAGAATTGCAAATTATAATGCACGAAGCAATAACTGGTCTCCAGACTGGGTAAGACTAAGTTACAAATATACAGAGAATCTGAATATAAACCCTAAATCATTACCCTTTTTAAATACAGAAAATATAAAACTCTATGATCTAATGAATTACATAAAAAACTATATGTCATTATCACAAAATCTCTTGACTCATTAAATCTACTTCATTGTATGATGAGTTTACAACCCTTCCATAGAAATCCTAATCTGAAAATTAATAATCAGTTAACAGATTTAAAAAGTTTCCCACTGATAATTAATTTAACTCTCCAGAATATTTACCTTTATCTGACTTACTCTGCTAATAAAATAAGACAAGAAATGGGTCTACCCAAATCATATTTATCGATTTTGAGACAGATTAAAGAAGTAGCAGTAAGTTACTTCAAAAAGGTAACCATTAATAAAGAAGACTTAACAAATTGTGTTTCATTATGGCAAGCCCTTTTACAAAGTAACAAATTTATATCATGTTGATATAAATTGATAAAAGACATCAAATATCAAGACCAAATTCTCTTATCAAAATATTGGAAAGAAAAACTGCCATTGGTTGATGAAAGAGAAATAATAAAAGCAATCAGCGTAACCACAAAATCCATCTCCCTTCAAAAGTTAACTTTTACTCAACTCATGATTTATAATAATGCATACTATACACGTCTTAGCTTGCATAAATTTAATTCTAAAAATTCCCCTAAGTGCCCGTATTGTAAAGATGAAACGGCTGACCTCTTGCATATGTTCCGGAGCTGTAAATCTATATATAAACTTTGGAACTCCTTAAAATTACAACTGCAAAAGATGGGATACCAAAATTCACACTTTCTTGGGAATTCATGATCTTGCATATCCCTCCAAATAACCTATCTAGATCCCAAATGATCATACTTATAAATATTTTTATTTTAATGAAACTTTATATAGCTACCAACTGGTTGACTCCATCTCAAACACCATGGGAGAATTTTAGGACCTTAGCGATTAAACACATTTTAGCCCACAAATATGTAATTAATAATCAAAATAAAAACCCTGGTAATTTGAAACTATGGGAACACATTTTCAATATTATATTAGCTTAAAACATGCAGTGTGAACTATATCTTCATTGTTCATATTATATAATATAATTGTACCTGGAATTGTATTACTGCAAAATAACACACCTGGGGAAAAGAATTTTTATTTCCACAGTTATGGAAAATATGGAAGCATGCATGTATATAGTGTATATATGTTGTTAGAATGTTATTAGAAGCTTGTTTGAAAATTACCTGTATTTTCCCTTTGTAAAATGTTTTGTCCACCCCCCAACACAACCCAAATGACACATAGCCCACACACTCAGTGTGCCACTCAACTACAGCCCATAAGCATAACGTAACCAACACTCTAGTCATAGGTGACTCTATAGTCAGGCACACTGATGTTCCACTCACCAGGTTAAACAAGGAAAAAGTTACTGTCAGCTGCCTGTCAGGTGCCAGGATCCGCCACATAACGCACGCACTGAGGTCACTCCACAACATGTACAAACATGACTCTGTCATTGTTCATGTTGGTGTGAGTGACCTGAGACGTACCTCCCTGGACTACATGAAAAGAGACATGGAGGAGAGCTCTCTGATCTTGTAGCCCAGGCAGGTATGACCCTAGCCCTGAGTAGCATCCTGCCATCACCCAGAATGACACCACAGTACAAGGACAAAATGATTGACTTTAACAATTGGCTAAGCTTCTGGTGTCAGTCTAAGGGAATCCAGTGTCTGTCTGTCTGGGATGACATGATCGACAGACCATGCTTCTTTGCCAGAGATGGCCTGCACCTGTCACCCTTGGGATTCCGGATACTGGCAAAGGCTCTTGCCACCCCTATAGTGCCTTTTTTAGGCAAGGTTCAAATGACAAATTCACCACCATAACAGGTACAAGCAAGCAAAATCTGAGGGTAATGCTACTCAATGCTAGAAGTCTAAACCTCAAAATGCACTCACTTGAGGCACTCCTTAAAATGGAGAACATTGACATCTGTGCAGTGACAGAGACCTAGTTCAAAGCTCCAGAGAGCACCCCTGCATTACCAGGTATAGTTCATACCACACCTTTCGGCCACCAAATCCAGACTGAAACACTAAATGCGGAGGCGTGTCCATATTCATTAAGGATATCCACACCTCCAAGCTAGTTGCTCAGCATAATGCATCTGAAATTATCCAAGTTCAACTAACTCTGGGCAAAACCGCAATCCAGATTGTAGCTTGCTACAGACCCGCCACCATGCCCCAGGATTCTCACTCCTCTTTTCTTGATACACTGGAAAATATTAAGGTACAACCCAACACTCTAATAATGGGTGATTTCAACTACCCTACCATTAACTGGGAAAACTACTCATGTACCAACTCTTTTGCTCAATGTTTTCTGGAAATCATCAGTTCCAATGCTTTGGATCAACTTATCCACACCCCCACCAGGGGCAGCAATATCCTAGACCTGGGCATCACCAACATGGGAGACCGGTGTTCCACACCAGAGGTCAGCTCCTCGTTGGTCAGATCCGACCACAAGCTAATCACCCTAGACATCCACATCCCGCGCCCATCCCCATTAGGAAAACAACCGTAAAAAATTTCTCCAAAGCCAACTTCACGCTTCTTAAGACAGAAGTGGCAAACTTCACAACACCCATGCAGATGGACAATAGAGGTACGACTGCTGAATCCTACACAAATGCACTTTATAAGCACTTACATGAGTGCATGGATCATGCTATCCCTAACAGAACCAAGATGCTATCCTCCAAATAAAGGAAGCCAATCTGGTGGTCTTCTGCCATAAACAAACTCTACAACAGAAGAAAGAAACTGTTGCAAAAAAGAGTAAAATCCCATGATTGGAGGAACTCCCTGGTCAGCCTCAGTAAGAAGTTGAGGTCCCTCATAAAATCCTCCAAACCTAGTTATGAAAACAAAATTGCCACTGATTCTAAAGACAACCACAAAGCATTCTATAGCTATGTCAAAAATCTCAATGGCAACACTCAGATCTGCTCTGAGTTACAGCACAATGACACTAAATATACAGAACCAACTGATATTGTCAACATCCTGGCAGATAGGTTCAGTGCTAACTTTACCCCCCTCTCACCCCCTAAAGGGTCCATCTTTATACCAGAAGAATGCAAAGTTCCTGTAATCACGGTTGCACAGGTAAAAACTTCACTCTCAAAAGCCAAGAACACAGCATCCATGGGACCTGACAACATCCCAGGCTGCCTTCTACATGAACTACAGAATGAAATGGCACCCCACCTAAGTACCATGTTCAATCATAGCCTCACCTAAAGCTTTGTGCCCATTGAATGGCGCACCATGACAGTTATCCCACTCCGCAAAGGGGGGGCCACAACAGACCCCAGGAACTACTGCCCCATTAGCCTGATGAGCCTTGTCTGCAAGACCATGGAACGTATCATCATGGAACTCATAAATAAAGACATTGGAGATCTCCAAACTCTGGACCCCACACAGTTTGGGTTTGTAAAAGGCAGATCATGTCTCCTAAACCTGATAGACTTCTTTGAAGTAGTCACCAACGCCATAGATGAGGGTAAGGTGGTTCACACAGCCTATCTAGATCTCGCCAAGGTGTTCAACACCATCTCCCAATCTGGAATTATAGATAAACTCATTAAACTAGGTATAAATCCCTATGTCACAAGATGGGCTGCCAACTGGCTTACCGACAGAATCCACACCGTGAAAGTAGCAGACTCCAAATCAGACTTCAGACCAGTGACAAGTGGAGTACCACAGGGTTTAGTTCTGGGTCCTCTCCTGTTTGGTATCTACTTCTCTGAAGTACAGGCTAACACAGAAGGTCTTTGGCTAACTAAATTCACAGATGACTGCAAACTAGGAGACATAATTGAAACTCCTAATGATGTGGACATCCAACAAAAGGGCCTCACTGAGACAGATGCCTGGTGTCAAAGGCATGGTCTCAAGCTCAATGCCAAAAAGTGCTTTGTCATCCCCTTTGGCAAAAACTCTGTACCCATGAACTACCACATAGGTGGTAGTCTACTTAACACCGAAAGTGTGATAAGAGACCTTGGGACACAGGTGGACAGTAGTCTCTCCTTTGATAATCACATCGCCACAGTGGTCAGGAAATCCTTCTATGTGGCACACCTCATCACAAAAGGTTTCTCATCCAGAAAAAAAGAGGTCATTGTTCCCCTCTACTCATCACTCATTAGACCCATTATAGAGTACAACGCCCCTTTTGGTATGTACCTCACAAGACATCTACAACAACTGGAAAGGCCGCAAAAATATCTCACAAAGAGGATTACTGGCCTCAAACAGATGCCTTACGCAGACCATCTCAAAAAACTCCAGCTTTACTCCGTCGCATATCACCTACTCAGAGGCGATCTCTGCCTAACATACAAGGCTATGTCAAACCCAGAGCTGTTGGACATGCTCCACTTAAAGAAATTCCAATCCCTCCTAGCTACATGCTCTAGGGACCTAAACCTTGTCACCACAATAAACAGAACATGTTGGATAGATAGATTCCTGTCCCAGAGACTTCCCATACTCTGGAACAGACTACCTATCTTTGTCAAACAGAGCTCCTCATTAACACTATTCAAGACAAATCTTGATGATTGGTTCTGCTTGATGGGGGCACAGGAAAATAATTTTCTTGGGTGGCGAAAGTCAGGGTACCTTTTTGGCTAGGCTTGTATAGACCCTAGGGCCAATAGCCTAGTACCTACCTATGAACCTATGAAAACACACACATGACCCACAGCCCTTGACCTGTCTGCCTTCCAACTTCTGTAATAGTTGAAGGGCCATTATGGCACATATCTAGTATGGCGTGCGATCCCTGTAGTGATGTTGGTGCTGTTACGGCACTTAAGTATACTTTCCTGGTGTCTAGTGAATCCCCCATCCCTGGTTCCTTTACTGCTCTAGGTGCAACTGTGGCACTTACAATCACAGTAATCCCTGGTGCCTAGTGCCCCCCAATCCCCAAACTGCTGTTGGTGCCCATTATGAAACTCACAATTAGGAGTAATCCCTGGTGTGTAGTGCCCCCTCCCCCATCCTCATAGTGCTGTTGGTGCCATTATGGAACTCATAATTAGGAGTAATCCCTGGTGTTTTGTGAACCACCCACCCTTGATCCCCATACTGCTGTCAGTATAAACTGGATGGATTTTGATTATAAATATTTACAATAATGCAACAAAAAATTATTTTGACGAGTAAAACCGATTCCACTTGTGCAAGACTATAACATGCATTGAAACCCATACAAACACCTACACATATATGCATGCATAAATGGCCAAAGACAGAACTGTAACAATAAATAAAACAACAAAGGCAAGTGCTAAATTTGAAATATTCTTAAATACTTCTTGCATTTGAATCATGGTTATTAAAATATGTTACTATTTTTCAAATTTATACTTATTTGGGACAGAGCCCATTTTCAGTGGAGGCCTGGGGAGAAATGTTCCAGACTTACTTAGTTGTTTTATTTATCACATAAGTACCAGTCATTTCTACAGACTTTCTTTCTTGACTGTTCGTTTTTTGCCAGTTATATTAACCTCACTTCTTCAATGTACTCATTTTATTCACTTAGCTGAAGTAAAACTTTTACTGTTATTGGTGGCTCTTTTACATCTTCACCATAAAAGATGAAGAAAGAGACAGATTACTTAATCATCTAAATATATTTTCTTTTTTAATCAAGTGTCATCTGCTATGCATAAAGACCACCTTTCAGGGGTAACTTTAGAAAATGCATCTAGTTAAGAGTCGTTAGAGTCACACAATGTTTATGTGAAGATGGTAGGTATCAAACTTGAGCAATCTACATTATAGTTTAAGCACATATTTTAATTTCATTATAAGTCTATCATCATCACCCTAAAATAAAACAGAAACAATGTTTTAAATGTTTCTGATAACACTTGTTAAACAGCTAGAACATTTAATTATACCCCCCTCTCTCTCTCTCTCTCTCTATATATATATATATATATATATATATATAATAGCTAGAAAATTTGCTTATACTCACTCTCTCTCTCTCTATATATATATATATATATATATATATATATATATATATATACACACACACACACACACACACACACACACACACACACACACACTGCTTACACTTGCCAAGTCCTTTATAGTGCAAATAGCAATACATGATGGAAGTAGGAGGCTATCTTTACTGTATTTCTACAATAAGTGTGAAACACACATTATCATAACCTCTTCACCACTGTTAGTTATGTCTGATCTCCCCTCACTTCTTTCTCCAGATGTGTGGCAGTGGGTGATCTGCTATTAAATAAATACTGATTTTGACTTCTGTGCTATTGTAAAGGGTTTGCCTACTGTGGATCATGCTGATGTTTGGGTGGTAAATGTTATTGCAACTATCTTATACTTTACAGCGGGACTTTTCTAAGATTTTTGGCAGCTAATGTATACTCACAAAAAGACAAGTACAAGATATAAGATAGCAAGCATACAATATATAACCTGTGGAGTATTTGAAATGTAATATTACTGTTACTATAATCCTCTGACATATGATTCTACTTGCCTCAATGCTAATTTATATTTCTACTCTTCATATATCTATATCTACATATCTATATCTATATATCTATACATCTATATCTATCTATCTGTCTTATATATATATATATATATATATATATATATATATATATATATATATGTGTGTGTGTGTGTGTGTGTGTGTGTGTATTAATTTTGGGTTGTTAGCTTTTGCCCCTTCCCTCTTTCTTTATCTTACAGCTATCCTCTGCTATTGTCATTAGTATCTTCACTCTCTTTTACTACTTTTTGTTTATTGCTATCTCAACTTCCTCTCTTCTTTGTTCCCTCTTTGCGAGTCTAGTTTCCTAAACTCAAACTTCTCTTAGCAGCTTTTGCACACTGAGTAAAAAAAGAAAATACCCTCCCCAGTACTCAGACAATACACATGAGCAGCTCCCCTGTAATACATGTTTAGGTAAAGGACAGTTTCAGCAAGGCTTTTTCATGGTCTGCATTTGTAGAGAAAATAGTAAAAGAATGAACATTAACTGTTAGCACTCCTTGATAACACTTTTTGTGCTTTCATAGCAGTGTGTTGCACATTGCCTTTTGTACTGCATGTCTGTAATAAGAGGACTGGAGCAATGTTTTGAAACTTCCAAACTTCCAAACCATAAAGAGCAGAATTACCATTTTATGCAAAATCCTTTGTAATAAGGTTGTTTTATGCTGTATGTGCATATATATTTCCTCTGCACATTTTCAACTGCTTATTTTGTTGACTTGTAAATATTTGTCAAAACCATACTAATTTCAGCTTTAGTAGTTGACAGTGTTTGTTTTCCTGTGAAGCGATATGTTCATTGTAAGGTCTGGAGAGTGTGAAGACAGAGCCTTCCAGTATTAAGTTATACTGAGACTGTTTTATGTGCTAATTGGTTGGCAGTGTGGGAGGATGAGCTCCCAAATATGTAATTGTTTTACCTGCAAATGTTATTATTTGCACACTGAATTAAGTATATAAGGTGATGTTTGGCACATGACCTTTAGTAACGTTTTGCAGATGTCACGGCATTAACATGCATACAGACTGCAGTCTGTGTACTTCCTCATCCTGTTAAGGCTCAGACTGTGATTACAGTGAGGTACTGGGAACTGAAGACTATAATATCCTGTTCTATGTATGATGACAATGTGCATTCTTCTGAATGCCAGCTTAACAATGGTTCTATTTTGGATAGGCTGTGTCACTGATTTTTTAATGGTTTCTTTTCTGATAGGTTTCATTTTCAATTGAAATCCCACTGCTTGTAAACAACTGCCATAAAAAAAGGAAAACAATAACCTGGAGTCCTTAGGCTACTAATGGGCTCTGCTTATCCAAACTGCGTCTTAGAAAAATGAAAGTATTTTAAACATGACATGTTTTACCTGCATAAATTTGTTGGTATATTATGAAAGCATCTAATTAGAGATGTCACATCAGAAAAATTAAAGCCTGGGGAAAGAAGGTCACCGTCCTATAGACACTGCTGTTTCTAAGCTCTCTCAAAGCTAATATTAATCTCTAACTTCTAAGGTAGAGAAATCATTTTTCAGCTCATAATTACCAACTTGATAACTTACTCTATGCATGCAAGCTATTCAACTACTTGAGATTGGAAGTAGTACTTTGAAAATAAGCAGGTTACTTCGGATCCTGCGAGCTCTTCAGCACATGTGCTCTGCATGCTCTCTGCCATGTGCTTGCTGCTGCTACATTCTTCAGCCTAAAATAAGAAGACAAAAATGCTGACTGATGACTCTATGGGCACATAAACTTCTAAAACTAAATTTTCACTGATTGCTTCACCAGAAAAAGACCCTTTACCCAAAAGACCCAGAACGAGTAAGCAGCAAGAATCCAGTAAAATGCCCAGTAAGAACAAAACTGAACTTTCAAACCTAGAGGAACTTAATATAGCACTACTACAGCCTTTACAACTAGCTGTTCAAAACTTTTCAGACCAGTTAAAAAACTTCTGAGAATCTATCAACCAGATTATAACCAGGGATGAAAAAACAGAAGCTAAAGTACTGGACAATGAAATCAAAATTGAAACACTACAGAAAGAATCTTCTTCAAATACAAAATACATACAGGAACTACAGCAAAAAATACTGGACCTGGAAGCAATATTCAGACATAAAAACATTATCTTAAAGGGTTTGCCGGAAAACATGGATCAGTCTAGCTTGTTAAATACAATTTTCAACATTTTTGCCATACTGCTAGATAGCACAGCTGAAGCTAGGCAAATAATCATTGAGTGCCCACAGAGCTCTTTGCCCCCCTTTGGATTCTACCAGACAATGACTAGTCTATGTCAAACTTTTTAATTACTAAGAAGATGTTAGCAAAATACTTGCTTTGGCAAAAAGAAAGAAATCAGTTACCTGGAATGGAGCTAAAAGCTTTTTTAAATCAAGACTTGCCACTACAAATTAAACAAGAAAGGCAGAAACTATCCCCCTTCTCTGCGTATCTGATACAGAATCAAGTCAGGTTTCAGATGAAATATCCTTACACCCTTTCTCTCTGAACACCAAGGCTCCAAATATATAATCTCCAGTGTAAAAGAAGCTAAGTCAACCTTTCTCAACATATTTAAAACTGTTCCTGAAGCTAATACACCAAAACGCTGAATTTAATAACTGCTTGTTACCTACATATTTCAGAGGCATGAATCACTGCATTCTGACTTTATAATCAGTGATTTTAATGCTTAAATATTCATTATACCATGATCCCCCCAAAACGTGCACGCTGATTGGCCAGCGTGCCCGTTGTAAATCGAGTTATACTAATGGAAAAGGTCCGCCGGACTTTTCCATTAGTATAACTCTTTTTAAACACTGTCTGCTATGTTAAATGGGTGTAACATAGCGAGACAGCTAAAATAAGCAACGGAGATCTCCGTTGCTTATTTTAGCTGTCTGCATGTTAAACCCATTTAACATAGCAGTGTTTAAAAAGCAACGGAGAAAGCAAGATCTCCGTTGCTCGCTATGTTAAATGAGTTTAACATAGCGAGACAGTTTAAAATAAGCAACGGAGATGTCCGTTGCTTATTTTACTGTCTCGCTATGTTAAACTCATTTAACATAGCGAGACTGAAAGCAACGGAGATCTTGCTTTCTCCGCAACTCTGATGTACTGCGCAGGCGCCGGTACATCAGAACTGCCGCGGATGCCAGACATCTGCGGAAGGGCAGTAAACAGGCATTATACTATGCCATTATTTAAGAAAAGTAACAGTTTCTTTTCTTAAATAATGTCATATAATAGCAATAACCACTTCTGGGTGTGGTAATGCTAAATTTACCCACGGTTGGCTGTTTGGTCCTCGGGCTTCGGGACCAAACCACGCCAACCGTGGGTAAATTTAGCATTACCCACACCCAGGCGTGGGTTATTGCTATATTCTAGCACTTACCATGGCAAAACAGCAGCTTTATTGACGTCTGAAGTGCTTATTTCCATGTGGGAACTGCTGATCTGCTCCATACTAGATCTCCATAATTCTACAGCCCTGGGTAGGCCCAAAAACACTTAGTTTAAACTCTGACCTCCTTACCTAGTCTGCAACACTCTCTTAAAGGGCTCCAGCCTTAAAAACATGGTCTACGGAATGAAACCTATAGTTTTTTTCTGGCTCCTGCCTCACTTCTAATTAATGAATCACCCTCAAATGAGATTTTAGTGAGGAAATCTCCTCAAGAATAATTGATTCTGTGTTTTTTTTCCAGCATCCTTGGACTATTGCTGTTGTTTTACTTGCTTTAGAATCAATACTGCTGATGCTTATACACAGGACTTCATACCTACTCTGTATGCAACCCTACAGCTAAGTACATACTATGTGGTTTGTTGCCAGTTTTCTGTAGCTTTTACAGGCTACATCCAGGATGTTAAGTTATACTGCTGTATTATATTTAACATGGCTTAACCCTCTCAGTTTTTGTACATATCCTTATACTACTGTTACCACTGATTCCACTTATGTTAAACTAAGTCAGTTCTCATACCTTTACTCACAAGGCAGTCCACGGTTAAATGCACTGCCTTTCCTACAAACACATGGCTTTTGTATTATTATATGTTGATCAGTGGCTCTCAACCTTTTCCATACAGAGGATACAATATCATGGGCAAGACGTACTCACAGCCCTTAACATATTCATATCATAGGGCCTTCATACTGCAAGAAGATGCTAAGCACAGATATAATACACCTATCTTATTAAAATGATGTTTCCTTCCTGCTTTTGGGCATGGCCCATGAATATGTTGCAGAACAATCATACAGTCTATGTTCATGAAGACTCACCCACTTACACTAAAAGGATACATATAACAGTTCTTCTCTAAATGAACTGGGTCACTGCCAGAATTATACCTGTTGTTATTACCTTCCATATGTTTTCTGCTTGATGCTTGATATTAACTTAGTTTCTATAGTATAATTAGTATTAATTGGAAATTTGAACTGAATAGATGATAAATCTGTAATTTCTCTGGTATATTTGCAAAATGTTTACAGTCTTTCTCTGCATGATCTGCCAGATACTAACAGTTGTGAAATGTTAACAACTATACCTATTTCTTAGTTTAATTTCATGTTGAATCTTTATGGTTATATTATACTGTTTATCTTGTTTATACATGGAGAAGTGTCTCAACTAAATGGAATAGAAGTCTTTACTCAAATTACTTTCACACAATTCAACATGGGTTGTGACATCTTTTGTGCCATACTTAAATATCCATTACACCTTATGCAAGACCCACCATAATCACGTCCAGTCCCTACTCGCTACCTTACCCCACCTAACACACTAAGACCTACGGATTTGCAGTTACATTTTTAGAAAGTTATGCTATCTCTACTCTGTATTATTTTTTAACTTTGGGATTACATACTATTAGAGATTGCATGCCCACTAACCATCTCAATATTTATAAAGTTAGATCTCTACTACTTGCATTCCCTATCTCTTCCAGGCTATGTAGGTTTGTGATTAGGCACAAGGTAATTGCAGGAAGAGACTTATGCCTATGTCCCTACAAACTAAGGTATCTACTGCCATATTTCCCCCCTTTCTCCTTATTAATGTAACCAAAAATAATCCAGCTCCATGGGGATAATTGATTCATGGAATATTAAGGGGATTCAGATAGAAAAGAAAAGAAAATTATTTTTTCACTTGGTCTTTAAATCTAAACCCAACTTAACTCTAGTGCAGGAAGCACATTTATTACCAGAACAATGGAATTCTGCGCTCAAGAAAAAAATGGATTTGGTCTATCATAGCCTCTGGCAAGAATATTAATAGCTCAGGGGTAGCTATCATAGTGAAAGAGAACTTCCCCCAGGAAATCAAAAGCTATGACACAGACTCTGAAGGCAGATGGTGTTACATAACATTCTGCTGTCCACACTTAGACAAACATATTCTCTTATTAAACGTATACTCCCCTTGCACCAAACAACATGAATTTATCATGACTATTTACAAAATCCTCTCATCCTTCCCTAACCACTACTGTATTCTAGCTGGAGACTGGAATGCTATTCAAGATCCACTAATTGACAGAACAAACACTAAAACCAAGCATAACAACCATGCTTCTTTAGCCATAATGGAACTCAGGAATGACTTCTATTTATTTGATCCCTGTACCTCTAAGTCCAATAACACCCCCAATAATAAATTCACTTTTTACTCACACTGCCATAAGATGTGTTCCAGGTTGGATTTTTTTCCTTGTCTCCAATATCCTCCTCAATTATAACATTCGATTTCATATTGAACCTAGGTTCTTCTTTGACCACTCTAAGATTGCTCTAAATAATGACTGGTCCAAAGACTCATCTATTAAAAATAGTGGCCACAGTTGGGCACTTAACCCTATCTTTTTAAACAACAAAGAGATTCTATAGGAAGTTGAAGGTACCCTCGACCAAGCCTTGACCTCTGTTGAACACAACAAGCTACCGTTTGACATTTATTGGGCCTCCATTAAATCAATGATCATAGGCACTCTCATCAGTAAAGCATCTTATTATAAAAAAGGAGATTTCTCCTAAGAATCATCTATCAAAAATAAAATTAATAAGCTTGAGACACAACTTCAATCAACTTTCAATCCTTTATCTGAAAAACAATTAATCCATCTACAGAAAAAGCTTTTGGACCTCAACAATAAAATCTTACCTTTTTATGAAATAAGGACTCTAACAAACTACTCGGAGTGGTCTCACCTACCCTCAAAATTCCTTGCTAGATTAATCAACCAAAACAAACTCTCCTCAAGTATGATGGAAATAACCTGCCAAGATAAGAGCTACCATAAAAACTAAGATATAATTTACCTTTTTGAACAAATCTATAGAGGTTCATATAGTTTCTCTGACTTTCATTCAAATAAATCAGATATAGAAACTTTCTTGAACCAACTAGCTTTCCCTAAACTTAACCCTGAACAACAAACCACCCTATCATTTCCCATTACCCAACAAGAAATTGTCACAGCAATCAACAAGCTTAAGCCCAATAAAACCTCAGGCCCGGTTAGCTCTACTGCAGAATTCTACAAAGCTTTTAGTCAAAAATATCTATTTTCCTTCTCTACCTATTTACCTGCATTATTCATAATGGAATAAAAGATTTACACTTAAACGCCTCCAAAACGATTTTCATCCCTAATTCCAATTTGGATCTTAAAATCCCTTGGAATTATAGGCTCATCACTCTTATTAACCTCAGCATGAAGATCTATGCTTCTGTCCTAGCTAACAGAATTAAACCTATTGTCTCTACCATTATCTCCACTGAACAATCAGGGTTCACTCAGAATAGACAAACATTTGACCACACTCTTCTCCTTGATGCCCTCTTAACCCTTTCTACCACTAATCACAACCTTATATATACTCTGGATATTGATACCGCTAAAGCCTTTGAGAGATTGAATGTATAATTCCTCCTATCTATTCTCCCTAGGTTCAACTTTCCTCCTGCTTTCATACAATTCATTAAAACTCTGTACTCCAATGCTCACACTATCTTACAAATCAACAACAACCTTTCTTCTCGAATTGACATTAAAAATGGAGCTAGACAAGGGTGTCCAATTTGTCACACTATTTAACCTCTATATTGAACCTCTTTTTCTGTTAATCACCCAAAAAACCTTTCATTGTATTCCCACCCTCTTCAATACTAAAATTCCATTCTCAGCCTTTGCTGATGACCTTAACCTCTATTAATCCCTCCCCAATTCTGGCCTTCCAAAAATACGAGACTCAGAAGATAAATACTCAGACTTCTCCAACTATAAACTAAACTTAGAGAAATCAACCATTTTTTCCCCTGAACCCTTTTTGCTGACTACCTAGCTGCCCCCCCCAATCAAATTTAATGATTCTCTACAGTATCTCTGTATTTCCTTTCACCAAGACCTCAACCAAAGCTATTCAAATAATATCTTCAAACTATGATCTAACATCCAACAAGATTTGAACAGATGGGCAAAATTACACCTCTCACTTCTTGCCAAAGCTGCTATAATCAAAATGAACATTCTATCTCCTCTACTTTATGTTTTCAATGCATGTAACATAATAATTCACAACAAATACTTTAAAACTCTCCACACGCATCTATATCATATTATCGTATTATGTAAATAGCGAACGCTATTTCATCGTACCGATAATATTGAAACAAAATATCGAACAAATGAAACTGCATATTTTTTCCCAGGGAGAAAATGCGGTGTTCCGTAAAAAAAAAAAAAACTTAAACGCAAATTTAAGCGGGGAGCTTCACCACCCCCCCATGTGGGGGGCACCCCCCTACTTAAATATACCAACTCTGAGATCACACCATAGTGGAGGAAATGGCAAAGTCCCGAAGACATCCCACCAAATCCCTGGGAAAAAATTTGATGTTCCGTGACTTTGCTATTTTACCATTTCAACAGTATCGGATCGACTAAATAGCATTCGCTATTTAGTCCATTTGATAGCATCATATAGATGCCTCCACACATCTTTCTCCAAATTCCTATGGTCCCCCAAATCAATTAGAATTAGCTATACTAAACTAACTCTCCAAAAGACAAGGGTAGTTTTAAGTCTACCTGACTTCAAACTTTATTACGATATTATCAATTGTAACAAGATAGTAACAATATCTTATTATGCTACCAATTCATCTACCAGGTCTCCTACATGGTTAAAATTATACTATAACTATATCAAAACATTCAGCTTTAACCCCAAACTCTCCTCTTCCTGAATACAAAAAAAACCTTAAAGGCTTCAAATTACTATCAACCCTTAAGCATAAAATAACGATTCTTAGGAGATTTTCAAATCTCTAAAACCGTCCATTCCTTTTAATACCCTGCAACCATTCCACCTCAACCCCAACATCAGATTGAACAACAAAATGATCAACTTGGATAAATACCCCCTTGTCAGAGAGTTAACTATAGCAGATCTCTTTCCTCTCAGAATTAATTCATCATCCCTAATAAGACTACACATGTCTCTATCCAAAGGTTATACAATCATCTTGAGACAAATCCTTGAACTCTGTCGTAATACCTTAGAAGATGCCTCTCTAAATCTAAATGATATTAAAGCCTGCAAGTCCATATGGAACCTCCTCTTACTTAAGAAGAAAATGATTTCTAATGCATACAAACTTATTATTTCTATTAGAACCAAAATGATCAAATGTTTTCAAACTACTGGAAAGACCAAGATCCCTCCATTACCTCTAACCAAATCTCCCAAGCTATTCAACTCTCCTTGAAACTTAATCCTCTTAAAAACATAACTATACCCAACTTATGATCTTAAACAATGCATACCTCACCCCTGCCATACTTTCTAAAATCTATCCCTCCTCCTCTCCCCTCTGTTCTCATTGTACCAATCACAATGCTGACCTGCTCCATATTTTTTGGAGCTGCAAATGCTCTTATAGACTCTGATGTTCCCTTAGGGTACAATTGGAAAAAAAAGCATATGAAAAAACGACTTTGTCCTAGAAATTCACAATATTACACATCCCCTCTACAGGATTATCTAAACTTCAGACTCATATTTTAATAACATTCTTTTCCCTTGTCAAACTTTATATCACCCTTAACTAGAAGAATAGATCTCTACTCACTTGGGATGGATTTAAACAACTTACCAAACACTTACTTGCCCACAAAAATCTGAAATACACCCAAAGACTTAGTACACACTTTACTGAATATTGAGATACTTTATTTGATATCCTTCTAGCTTAATCTCTGTTAACTTATCTATTTTGTTGGACATAAGGTGTATCTGTAAATAGTTATTCGTTGTATATAAGATTGCTTTTATTGTTTTGGTTGTGCATTGCCTGTTACCATTTTGTATTACATTATTAAAAATTGCTAATAAAAAGATTTTAAAAAAAAGAAAAAATAAAGCTTCATTTAACAGTTTGAAAGGAAAACACTTGTTTTAAATTTTGAGGTGAAAATGAACCCAATGTAGGATAAATTCAATAAGGAAGATGAAATAGTGAAGAAGCATACATTTTTAAAAAGTTTGAAAGGGATTATCAGAATTATGTTACTGGAAATGCTTATTCTAAAACCATTAAATTTTAAAAAAGCCTATCCTACTATACCTTCAGAGTCTGGCATTTGGAAAACATTAATGATGATGAGACTTACACAATTTTTCATGATCACAGTACGCAGAATTGCAGAAGAACTCCAAGGCTTGTAGAGGAAAAAAGATTGTTTCATGCTTTCCTGGAACAGTGACTGACCCTTGTAAGCACATGTTGGTTGGGGGAAAAAGAATAACTGAGTGGAAGTCTGCCAGAGACAAGATCAAATGAGCAAAGCGACAACATGACAGAAGTTGCCACCATCCAGCTTCAAAGTTGCAGCCACAGCATTCACAAAGTGAATACCTACTTTATAATGAAAAAAATGTTAAATCCAGGTATACCTTCTGTTAATGAATTGTGAATTCATTGTGCCATTTAATTTCTTCTGAAGATACATTTTTGTTGAATAAGGGCTAGACCTTTGCTCCTTCTTGCAGGGTTGAATTTACAGACTTGCTTACCAGTTTAAAAGCATATATCCTAAAATTGAATGTGGTTTGTATAAACACTAATTATTGTAGTTACTTATAACAACAGTGATTTTTAATTCTAGTGTATATAATGTTCCCTTATTTCCTAGGTTAAATAGTTTCTTAAGTGTGCAAAAAGGCACTTGTCATGCGTTATACAAAGCTCAGCTTATACATTTTCTAAATTATCTACTCAAGAGCAGAATCTTTTAAATGGCTTAAGAATAATAGGTCAGTCATGTTGTTTTAGAGGACAAAGTATATAATAACCAGATGTTACAGCTTTTGTACAAAGCAGATACTATGGCAGTGTCTCTTAATGATATTTAGTGAGGTTATAGAATGACTGGTATTTTTATAGAAGATTGGTTAGTTAAGTGTTTATTTGATATAGGACATGTTGAATATGTAAAACATGGCAATCCCAATTTAGTATTATTTTTAGTTTATCAGAAATTTATAAATTGTAATTGATCCAGCCAGACCCATTGTAGCTAGTGGTGGTACCAAGATATGATCTCTGGCAATTTTTGTGGAAAATATTACCTGTGAAGTGGTAAAATCTTTCCATCTTATATTAGAGACTCCTTTGACATAGCTGAGAAATCAAAGGACATTGTTATAGAAGAATGTGTTTTTGTCACAGTATATTTAGGATCTCTGACCCAGGGACTCTTGAAAGCATCTAGAGTGAATTGCACAGGGCACTCCTGCCACAGTTTGGTATTTTGCAATTCAAAGACATGTTGGCTATGATGATCTCATTATCAGCTAATTTGCATGTCTCTCAATCACACTTGCTACCATTATGTGCAGATCAATAGAGAGGATCCTCTGTGAGCATTCCATTTGCTGGATGTGTCTGGTTAGGTACATACTGAAGTGGGCATTGCACTCAATGATAGCTCTGATGAATGCCAAATACAATGGAACAATGACCTCCTTGGACCCAGATGCCATACATTTGTTTGTAAGTTGCACAACATCCAATGATTTCCTCACTGCTGTAGACATATTATGGTCAGATGCTAGATTACTGTCTATGTGTGTTCCCAAGTCCCTGACTACTGGGTTGACTTAGGGGCTTGTTTTCAATATGATAGTTACCATGGGTAGATGTCTTCCCAAAGGATGCTATTATGCATTTATTGGCATTTTTAGTCCATTGCCCTAAAACCAGTTGCTTGTCTGTGTCAGCCCTTCCTGGAGAATGCTAGTGTTGGTGGGGATTCTATGACTGCTCCTAATTTGCCATCATCTATAAATTTGGTCAGCCAGAGGCCGTTGACATTGGTCTTGACTTCAGATAAGTAGATGCCAAAAAGGAGCGGACCCAGGACTGATCCCTGATGTACTCCACTGGTGACTGGCCTCTTTGTAGAGGTGATCTCCCCAATTCTAACTTTCTGAGCCCTGTCTGTGAGTCATTTGGCTATCCACCAGGTGGCATAAGGGTTTATATCTAACCTCTTGAGTTTGTTAACAATGCCTGAGTTGGGTATTGTGTCAAATGCTTTGGGCATGCCAAGATAGACAGTGTGAACAATTTTTCCTCATCCATTGCTTTGGTCACCTTTTCAAAGAAGTCTACCAAGCTGAATAGGCATGACCTGCCCATAATGAAACCAAAATGGGTTGGGTTCAATGTCTAGAGATCTCCTATGTCATTACTGATAATTTCCATGATAATTCTTTCCATGGCTTTGCATATGAGACTGGTGAAGCTTATTTGGTCTATATTATCCAGGGTCTGTAGATGGCCTGCCTGTGTGCAGCGTGATGATGGTTGCTGTTCTCCATTAGTGAGGCACAAAGCCTGTTTACAGGCGGCAGTTAATTAGTGATTCCAGAGACCCTGATAGGTCATGTTTCATGCTATTTAGAAGGCAGCCTGGGATATTCTCTGTGCCCATTGATGCAGTGTTCTTGGCCTTAGAGAAAACATTGAGGACTTGCTCCTTAGTGATAGTAGGGGAAGTTATATGTGATGGTATTTCCCAAGAGGAGGTTGGGGGAGAGAGGGATAAAGTTATAGATGAATTTGTCTAACAGTAGGTTTGCTATACCTTCTGGCTTATTATAGGTGGCTGCATTAACAAAGAGCTCTGCACACAATTGTGTAATGCCTTTGAGGTTGTTTGTTTAGTTTGATGAGAGTGCTTTTATCCTGCTGGGTGCTGCAACTCCTACTTTTTACCATGATTTTCTCCCATCTGTTATACAACCAATTGCTGTTGTAATTGCATCAGGGTGGCTTGTTTTTGAGTTAGTTCTGTGCTTATTCTTGATGGGTAAAGCTGCCTCTATGCAGCTATTGACACATTTGTATAGGGTTTCTGTGAACAGTTCTGTGTAGTCAGCTGTGTTCTCAGGGTTTAGGAGGGGCTTGAAATTTTTCCAGATTATCTGTTAATAGTAGGAAGTTAGCCATAGTTCCTGAATATTCCAGGATTAGCTAGGACTCCAGGTTTTAGTTTTACTTCAAAGGAGACCATTTTATGGTCTGACCTTACCAAAGAAGCCATTACACTAGAGGGTGTGCAGTGCTTACCCACTCCTGGTCAGCATATTGACAGTCTGGTTCAGGGAGTTTGTGTTTAAAAAATCCAAGAATCCCTGTGCCTGCATGTTTTGTATTGTATATGATTCCCAGTTAATAGTGGGGTAATTAAAGTCACCCATGAGTATGATATTGGGTTGGAATATGAATGTTTCCAGTAAGCTTCAATATGTATTTTGTGTTTCCTGGGCCAAAGAGGGAGACCTGTAACTTGCAGTTAAGTGGTATGGGACTTTGCCTATGGTGATTTGAATGTAATGAAGCTCAAGTAATTCTCAAGTAATGAAGCTGTTAATTAGATGTTTCATGTGGTCCAGTGGTGCAAGGTTTGATTCCCTCACCCTCCATTGCCTAACTGTGTGACTCTGAGCAAGTCACCTAACCAGACACTGCTACCTGGTGAGTCTGAAAAAGGTCTATGGAGATCAGAGCTCTACCCAGAAAACAAATACAAATAAAATAAAATAAACAAGTGAATCATCCTGTCTGACCAGCCTTGATGTACAATTATTTTTTATGTAAATCGAGACACCTCTACCCTTGCTTCCAGCCTGTGTAGTAGCTATGCTAAATGATTAGAAGGCATTATAGGCTAGCAATGCCAGGGTGCCCTCAGTGGCTTTAAACCATGTCTCAATTACTGTGCAGACATCAGTGTTCTCTAAGGTGAAGAGAGCTTGTAGGGAATGTAGATTAGACTCTTTGCATTGAGCAGTAACATCTTTAGATTTCTAGGTTTTGATTTGCTAGATCAGAAGTATTTTCAGTTTGGCATTGCCTAAAAAAGCTGTTTGGGGGAGGACAATATTTTAGCTAATACATATTTGAAAGCATAGAAGGGAGAGATACAAATCATCCCTGGCAAAGCAGCATGGTCTGTTGACCATCTCCTTCCATTCTGACAAATATTGCACCCCCTTAGAGTGATACCATAAACTAAGCCAATTATTAAAGTCAGTCATAGTCTGTTTGTATTGTGGCACCATCCCTGGAGAAGGTATAATGTTGCTGAAAACTAGGCTCATACCAGCCTGTGGCACATATTCCAAGAGCTACATGATGTTTCTCTTCATATGGTCTAGGGACAGTACATCACAGGTCATTTACACCTACAGAGTATGACTAAGTCATACTGGTACTTGTGGTCCAAGGATCTGAGTGCATGCATAATATGGTGGGTCCTGGCCCTTGATAAGTAACTGACTATGACTTTCTCCTTATTTAACCTGGTGAGACAGACATTAGTGTGCCAATTAATGAAGTCTCCAATGACCAGAGTGTTGGACTGTGTGGTGACTTGCCTTATGGACTTAAAAGTAGAGGCTCCATGAGATGTGGCTGTATGTGTTGATATGGGTGTTGTTTTAAAAGAGTGAGTTTGAGACTGCTGAGGGTATTTGCTATATGTACTTCATCTAGGCATTTTATGAGCTTTAGGAAGATTACATTTAAGTGCTAAGCATATGTGGTTCTATGTGTCTGCTTCGTACTGTGTGTGTGTGATGGGTGCAGTGTATGTATTACTGACAACCTGATTGACATTAGGAGTGCTTTTATTCAGAGCTTTGCCTCCAGTTACATTGTGTAAACACATATCTCACATACGGTATCAGTTTGTTTGAGAATTAGCTAGTTGTCCATAAATATGAGGCAATTTCTACATTGCCTGAAGATGCCCATATCCACCAAGTTAGTAACAGAATTAGTTGGCAAATTCATATCCACAGCAACAGGCCCTCTTTATTGTTTAGATGGTTGAGGTGAGAATATAAAGTAAAGTCAGGAATATCTGGTTTGCAACTCTGGGGGCAGTGCTTGTCTCTGCAAACTACTTGCCCTGTGTGCAAGTGGGTATTGGTGAAATTGCAATGGTGCTTTTACAGGAAAAACATCAGCTCAGGGTGCCTGTATCTATGCAAGGCTCTGCCAGACACTTGAGGGGAAATTACTAAAGTAAACCCTGACCCATTACAGCACAATTCACTGAAAGCTCACTTCACTGAAAACTCATTTGATTGAAAATCATTTAATCTAAAAAGGTATATGCCCTGTTCTCCACTGTAGTGCGATCCCAGACTTATATGTCCCCCACATAGTTTGGGTATATATTATCTTCTGGAAAGAGTTATTCATTTGACTTGTAAGTCTCCATTTCTATGGTTTACAACATTTAAAACAGGTGAATGTATGTATGTATGTATGTATATATATATATATATATATATATATATATATATATATATATGTTATTTCTGAGATCACAAAATCCTCAGGAAAAGGGAATATTTCCCTACCCAGGAATTGTCACTCTGTTGCACATGTCGACCATATGTTTCTGTCATCCAAATGGTGTTGATGAAACAGATGTTGACATTGTGACTGTTTGATGGGAAATTATACACTTTCTCACTCTCTCTCTCTCTCTCTCTACACATATATACCAACCATAAGTGGAGGGAGAGAATGAGAGACCACCTCTATTGCACCAGGAAGGGGCTTGATTTCAGTGCTTTAGCCAAGCATA